>NC_081794.1:9527989-9707989 GCF_963082965.1 Carassius carassius
AGTCTGTATAAGAACAAAACAAAAGACAAAAACAGAGTGAATAAAGTCAAACTTCTTCACAAAAAGGCGATAGTCGTCCCTGCAGGCCAGAAAGTGGCAGTAGATGGCTATACAAGGAACGTGAATAGTCTTCCTGGTACTACCCTATTGGTAGATTTCCCATCCCATTCATACTTACCAAGCGGGTTGACTTTTTGCAGTTATGTCATGTCAAGTCCCAGACAGACATCTTTTAAAGTGCCTGTTTTGCTCAAGAACGAAACCCCACACAGCATTACAGTGCCAGCACACTGTGTCTTGGCAGAGCTCACCGCTCCATTATCTTTTTCCTCACTTACCTCTTTAACGGGCGAGGACCTAACCAAGAGTAAACGGTCACCCTCTGCTAGCACCACAACTGGGTGCTACACACTGCACTCAGTGTCTCCAAAAAACCCTATCACTTTCAATTTTGATGACGCGTCTCTCTCCGAAGAGTGGAAAGAAAGGATCACAAAGAGGCTGAATTCAATTTCTGAAGTCTTTGCAAGTGGTGACCTTGACTATGGACATACAACAGCAGTCAAGCACAAGATCCGTCTTTCTGATCCAACACCCTTTAAGCAAAGAGTGAGACCCATCCACCCATCCGATTACGAAGCTGTCCGGCTCCACTTGGAAGAGCTGTATGATGCAGGCATCATAAGAGAGTCTGAGAGTCCATTTGCATCACCTGTTGTAATTGTAAAAAAGAAGAGTGGCAAAATTCGATTATGCATCGATTACAGAAAATTAAATGCTCAGACCATCAAAGATGCATACGCTTTGCCAAATATTGAGGAGACTTTTACAGCTCTAACAGGATCGAGATGGTTCTCTGTGATGGACTTGAAGTCAGGCTTCTATCAGGTGGAAATGGCCGAGGAGGATAAGCATAAGACAGCCTTCGTCACTCCCATGGGATTTTGGGAATTCAATAGGATGCCGCAAGGGGTAACAAATGCTCCAAGCACATTCCAAAGAGTCATGGAGAAATGCATGGGTTCCTTGAACCAAAAAGAAGTTCTTGATTTTATTGATGACCTTATTGTGTTCTCAGAAACCCTTGAACAGCACGAGGAGAGACTTAATGCGAGTTTTGAACAGACTGAAGGAGGTTGGGCTCAAGTTATCGCCTGAGAAGTGTCATTTTTTCAAGAAGTCAGTTAAATACTTGGGACATGTTGTCTCGGAGAATGGAGTGGAAACTGACCCTGAAAAGATTTCTGCACTCACAACTTGGCCCCAACCACACAATATTAAAGAGCTTAAGTCCTTTCTTGGATTCACCGGATATTACAGGAGATTCATCAAGGACTTTTCAAAAATTGCAAAGCCTCTCAATGATCTCACTGCTGGCTACATTCCAGCAAGGCGGAAATGCGAAGCCAAGTCCTTTTCCATCACTGACCTTAAGTCACCCTTTGCTGAAAAGTGGACAGTTAAGTGCGAACAAGCATTCAGGACTCTCATTGAAAAGTTAACAACCGCCCCAATTTTGGGCTTTGCCAATCCTCGACTGCCATATGTTCTCCATACCGATGCTAGTCTTCATGGCCTTGGGGCAGCTCTGTATCAACAGCAAGATGGACTGATGAAAGTTATTGCCTACGCCAGGAGAGGAGATACCCCACACACAAGCTAGAATTTCTTGCCCTTAAGTGGGCAATAACTGACAAATTGTCTGACTATCTCTATGGAGCTGAATTCACTGTTGTCACCGACAACAACCCCCTGACTTATATACTATCATCTGCCAAACTAGACGCTGCTGGTCACCGGTGGCTTGCAGCCCTGTCAAACTTCAACTTCAGTATCCAGTATCGGGCCGGCAAGAGAAATCAGAACGCCGATGGCTTATCTAGGCGTCCACATGACCATGATGAGAAAGATCTGAGTGCCAAAGCTGAAGACGATAGAGTGTTGCAGTTCCTCTCAAAGTTTCTAAAAGAACAGAGTGATGCCACTTTTCCAAAAGAAGCACTTAAAGCTGTATGCCAGAGACATGAGCTAGATGGAGCTTTTAGTACAGAGGAAGAGAGTAATCACTCGCCTGTGATTGTTGAATCCCTTGCTATGGGTGCAAGTGCTATCCCAGCCGAGTTCACTCATGCTGATATGCTTCCAGGATCCAGCACCCTTCCTAGAATGTCACAGTTGGAATGGGCTGCAGAACAGAGAGCTGATCCAGTAATCAGCAGAATTCTGACAATACTAGGAAAAAAAGGACATACTAGTAATAACGGACCATTTTACGAAGTATGCTGTTGCAGTACCTACTGCAGACCAGAAGGCCAAGACAGTAGCCAAAACATTGTGGAACAGTTTCTTTGTTCACTATGGCATACCTGAGCGTCTACATAGCGATCAAGGTCGGGCCTTTGAATCTGCTGTAATCAAGGACCTCTGCCTGCTGTTGGGGATCAAGACAACAGGCTTTTCTCCTTACCAGCTAATGTTCGGGAGACAGCCAAACCTCCCTATCGATGTGGCCTTCGGACTAAACCCAGAGGGGCAGAACAGAACCACTCACACTGATTATGTGAAAAGGCTTAAAGAAAATCTGCAGGGGAGCTACAAACTTGCAGTGGAACACAGTGAGAGAATTGCTCAGAAAAACAAACAGAGATATGACATGAAAGTAAAAGAAACCATCTTGGAAGTAGGAGAAGATGTCCTTTTCAAGAATGTTGGAGTGCGGGGCAAACACAAGATAGCCGATCGTTGGAGTCGAACTGTGTACAAAGTAGTAAAACACAAACGATTCTCCTGTCTATGTTGTAGCACCTGTTCATTCTGATGGCCCTGAAAGGACACTGCAT
Source organism: Carassius carassius (assembly GCF_963082965.1). Lineage (NCBI taxonomy): Eukaryota > Metazoa > Chordata > Actinopteri > Cypriniformes > Cyprinidae > Carassius > Carassius carassius. Next base: position 9,530,830 of record NC_081794.1, read on the forward strand.
CGTGACTTGCTCTTACCTTGTGGTTTCCTGGCTCCATCCATCGAAGCAGAAGTGAATCAGCATAAGCAAAAGAAAGGCACAATGCAACCTGCTCAGACTCCAGTGTCTGAAGAGAGAGAACAGCTGAGATCATATGAGAGTGAAGAGGAAGTTGATTACGACTACCCAGAGGAAACGCTGGTGACAATTTACCCACCCGTCACTTTTGTCCATGAAATCCCTCATACTGACTCTAAGCCTTCTTCAGGAGAGGAAAAATCCATCATAAGCCCTAAGGAATCAAGCCTGAGACCTGAAGCTGAGGTATTCCATCCAACAGAGAATTGGGAAGGAAAGCTTCACAAAGTTAAAGGGGGTAATGATTTGCCTAATGACATAGGAGAGAAAGTTTATGTAAGTCCTGCAATTGAGAAAGTTGAGATGGGTCCTGCAATTGAGAAAATTGAGATGAGTCCTGCAATTGAAAAAGTTGATGTGAGTCTTGAAATTGAGAAAGATGATGTGGTACAAACCATACCTGAAAAGGAACATGGAGACAAAGAGGAACCTGTGAGGAAAGAAAACCATGAAGAACAATCAGAGCAACATGAACCTGAGGATTCGAGTGTGAATGAGATCAGTTAGACAGAGGGTAGCCCTTACGAAAAATAACCATGGTTTTATTATAGTAAAACTGTAGTAAACCATGTTTTTTTGGCGTGTTGACTACCATTTGTATAACCACAGATTTACTACAAATACCATGGTTAAACTATGGTTAATTTAGCAAAACCATGGTTAATTTGTGGTTACCATGGTTTAACTATAGTAACCATGGTTTTTTGGTTTTATTTGTAGTAAAACCATGGTTAATTTTCGTAAGGGAGAGCCTGACCGCCTGACTTACCAGACGTTAGGAAATCCCTTGACTTTAGTTATGCATTCCTTGTTGAATGGTCTTGACCAGGCTTTTACAAAAGCTTTGGACTTACACCCCACACTTAAGTTTACATCTTTAGGAACAGACCAAATGACTACTATTTAAGTAAGTATAGGTACATGCAGGGACACAGGGACAGTTCATGTTTAAACTGAGTGATATAGAATTACATTTGTCACATTGATTTTGAATGTGTAAGTGATAAAGCCATATACAGCTACTAATTAGATATTTTGCATTTGCTGTATCCAGATTGTTTTTTGTTGTTGTTGTTGAGCATATTTTGCCACTGCTGAGAGAGTGATTCTACGGCAAGCCAGTGATCCAGTGATTCAGTGACTCAGCGATTCTGGAGTGTGACTGTAACCAGTGGCCGTCAACTCGTTAAGCTGGTGGACTGCACGCTTTTGGATACATCATACAGATAAGATTTATGAGATCTCCAACATTATCACACACTGCCCGGGTAGTGATTTGAAATAAGGCCTTTTATTCAACGAACACACACAGGAACTGAATTGAAACTCAACTGAGTTGAACATTGAACTAATTGACCGGACTGATTTTTTTTTTTTCCTCTTTCACTGACTGACTATTTTTTTTTTTGTAGGGGGGAAATTTGTTATTGTTTTTTTTCTAATTGATTTTACAGTCCATGTGGAATGTAAAATAAATGTTTTGATTTTGCATTTGTTATTCAAACAGTGGTCGTAGCCAATTCATTTCAAGAGCCGAACCTAATTCTGATTTCTAATGCTTGAATATCATTAATATAGGTTATTGTGATATTCTCATTGGTGCCTTAAGTTGCGATAGTTACATTGACATTTCCCAACACCACAGCAGTAATGACTTTATGAACTACTTTACTTCTAAAATCGATACTATTAGAGATAAAATTGCAACCACTCAGCCGTCAGCTACAGTATCACATCAGACAGTGCACTATAGACCCCCTGAGGAACAGTTCCACTCATTCTCTACCATAGGAGAGGAAGAATTGTATAAACTTGTTAAATCATCTAAACCAACAACATGTATGTTAGACCCTATACCATCTAAGCTCCTAAAAGAGGTGCTTCCAGAAGTCATAGATCCTCTTCTGACTATTATTAATTCCTCATTGTCATTAGGATATGTCCCCAAAACCTTCAAACTGGCTGTTATTAAGCCTCTCATCAAAAAACCACAACTTGACCCCAAAGAACTAGTTAATTATCTCGAATCTCCCTTTTCTGTCCAAGATACTAGAAAAGGTGGTATCCTCACAATTATATTCCTTCTTAGAGAAAAATGGTATATGTGAGGATTTCCAGTCAGGGTTTAGACCGTATCATAGTACTGAGACTGCTCTCCTTAGAGTTACAAATGATCTGCTCTTATCATCTGATCGTGGGTGTATCTCTATTAGTTTTATTGGATCTTAGTGCTGCGTTTGACACAATTGACCACAACATTCTTTTGCATAGACTTGAACACTTTGTTGGCATCAGTGGAAGTGCATTAGCATGGTTTAAATCGTACTTATATGACCGCCATCAGTTTGTACAGTGAATGAAGATGTATCCTATCGATCACAAGTGCAGTATGGAGTACCTCAAGGCTCAGTACTAGGGCCGCTACTCTTCACGCTTTATATGTTACCCTTGGGAGATATCATCAGGAAACATGGTGTTAGCTTTCACTGTTATGCTGATGATACTCAGCTCTATATTTCTTCGCAGCCCGGTGAAACACCAATTTGAAAAACTAATGGATTGCATAGTCGATAAAAAAACTGGATGACGAGTAATTTCTTACTGCTAAATTCTCAAAAAACAGAGGTGTTAATTATAGGACCTAAAAAGTCCACTTGTAATAACCTAGACCACTGTCTAAGACTTGATGGTTGCTCTGTCAATTCTTCGTCATCAGTTAGGAACCTAGGTGTGCTATTTGATCGCAATCTTTCCTTAGAAAGCCACGTTTCTAGCATTTGTAAAACTGCATTTTTCCATCTCAAAAATATATCTAAATTACGGCCTATGCTCTCAATGTCCAATGCAGAAATGTTAATCCATGCATTTATGACCTCAAGGTTAGATTATTGTAATGCTTTATTGGGTGGTTGTTGTGCACGCTTAGTAAACAAACTACAGCTAGTCCAAAATGCAGCAGCAAGAGTTCTTACTAGAACCAGGAAGTATGACCATATTAGCCCGGTCCTGTCAACACTGCACTGGCTCCCTATCAAAGATCGTATAGATTTTAAAATATTGCTTATAAAGCCCTGAATGGTTTAGCACCTCAGAACTTGAATAAGCTCCTTTTACATTATAATCCTCTACATCCGCTACATTCTCAAAACTCAGGCAATTTGATAATACCTAGAATATCAAAATCAACTGCGGGCGGCAGATCCTTTTCCTATTTGGCGCCTAAACCCTGGAATAACCTACCTAACGTTGTTCGGGAGGCAGACACACTCTTGCAGTTTAAATCTAGATTAAAGACCCATCTCTTTAACCTGGCATACACATAACATACTAATATGCTTTTAATATCCAAATCCGTTAAAGGATTTTTAGGCTGCATTAATTAGGTAAACCGGAACCACTTCCCATAACACCCTATGTACTTGCTACATCATTAGAAGAATGGCATCTACGCTAATATTTGTCTGTTTCTCTCTTGTTCCGAGGTCACCATGGCCACCAGATCCAGTCTGTGTCCAGATAAGAGGGTCACTCGGATCCAGTACGTATCCAGACCAGATGGTGGATCAGCACCTAGAAAGGACCTCTACATCCCTGAAAGACAGTGAAGACCAGGACAACTAGAGCCCCAGATACAGATCCCCTGTAAAGACCTTGTCTCAGAGGAGCACCAGGACAAGACCACAGGAAACAGATGATTCTTCTGCACAATCTGACTTTGCTGCAGCCTGGAATTGTCTGGTCAGAGGAGAACTGGCCCCCCAACTGAGCCTGGTTTCTCCCAAGGTTTTTTTCTCCATTCTGTCACCGATGGAGTTTTGGTTCCTTGCCGCTGTCGCTTCTGGCTTGCTTAGTTGGGGACACTTCATCTACAGCGATATCGTTGACTTGATTGCAAATAAATGCACAGACACTATTTAACTGAACAGAGATGACATCACTGAATCCAATGATGAACTGCCTTTAACTATCATTTCGCATTATTGACACGGTTTTCCTAATGAATGTTGTTCAGTTGCTTTGACGCAATGTATTTTGTTTAAAGAGCTATATAAATAAAGGTGACTTTGACTTTATTACCTTAACAATAAAGCCTTGAAAGTTCTCTTTAGTCATTATTAAAGTATTTTATATCACACTGTTCTGGGCCCGGTTCCCCGATAACGCTCACTCTTAGTGCGCTAAGACTTGAAAGATATATCTTACCAAAGTTGTTTATGTTCCTAAGTGTGTTCCCCGAAGTGTCCCTTAGGAAACTCCCTAACACGCTGCCTCTTATGTTCGACATTACAAAAGCCTTGTCCCGAGTCAGGGTGCCGAATTAGTTGGCATCGATTGCTCAGGAATCGATTTTCCACTTCACGCGAAGGTGCATTACAGTGTTAAGAAAGACAACACGTTCTATGTGTAACCTTTGGTTAAATATAAAAATACCCAACTACGCCACCTAGGTTCCTTCTCTACCCAGGAAAGTATAAAATACAAATAACCCAAAAAGAATTAAGCCAAAAAGAATTACAACAAAAAGGAAGGACCCTGCTGGTTCGGATTGCACTGAAAACGGAGACGTGACTTTCCAAAAATATACCAGATTTGTTTATTACAGGAAAAAGATCATTCACTTAAAAACATCAAAATAGGTCTCAAATACAGCTAATACCGACAGAAACAAGAGACCCCAATTTGACCACTTTAACAGAAGGGGAAAACACAGAAAATCAGTGAATAAAATGTAAAGCAAGTGTCAGACCAAATAAAAAGAATATAAAACAAGTAAAACAAATACACTCCCCCTTCTGTTAAGCCTCAATAATCACAGTTCTGGCCACCATCGGATATAATTGGCAAATAGATTTACCAAAAAAACTAACAAAAAAAAGAAAATAATTACACCACTCAGTCACAGTAATTTCACTTCTCAATTAAGACTAATGTTAATATTGTTTGCACGGTTTTAAAATGGACCAGGCTACCAGCATAGCAGTTTACTATAACTTAATAGCCCATCGAACATTAGGCTATGTCAGTATTTCAACACATTTCTTACGAGCAGTTCGTTAAAGATCTCGATCATAGCGGTTCAAACCACAATATCTGCTGCCGTCAGAGTTACTAGGACCATGACACAGTGACAAAATAAAATAAAAAAACAAACAAACAGCAGCTAGCGCTCTAAGGCCGCACCTGCAATAAAAAACACTAATAGTAAATACATTGATCAATTTCCCCCCTCCCAAAATAAGACACCAATTATAACACTTCTTACCTCGTAAGGGAATTTAAGCTATAATAACCTTTATATTCCCTACGCTCGCCACTTCACGCCCACGCATTCCTGATGACAAACATAGGCTAGCCTATATTTAGACCATGATCTGCGATTGAGATGGGAACATACGTAAAACAACTCACCAGAGAAGCAAAGCAACTAGAAATGGGTAGCCGGTTACTTCACAACGCACAGAGAGGAATAACAATCAACCGAACTTAGACAGGGTTTTTTTTATCACGCCACTAGACACAGACGCACCCTCACGATTGCACCGCACAGGTGTAGCCTACTCAATATCAACTGCGGCTCAACGCCAGTGGGCGTATCTAGTCATTTGCAATATACAACCATTACAAGTTCCCCAATTCCAATGAACAAAACTGAACGTTAGATTATCAACCTGTCATATGCAAATGAAAAATTCCTCAAATTATTCCGGTAAAATTTATTTTAACATAGTTTAAGTTATCAGTAAAATATAGACTATAAACAGAGGGAGAGCATTATATACAGAATATGGTGGGGAAGCAACATAAAAAAAGGGCACCAAGCTTCTCGTCAGAGGAACTTGAAGTTGTCAGGTTTGGTGATACAAGAAACACGGAGAGATCCAATTGCAGGTATGCTGTTTATTGAAGGGCAAATCCAAAAGGGTAAACAGTCCAGGCAGGGTCAAAACCAGAATATCCAAACATACAAGACACGAAGACAAGGCAAGGCAAGGCAAGGCAAGGCAAGATGACGGACATGAAATAACCTCAACATTAAACAAGGACTCCGTGACTAAGACTCAGACAGACCAGGTATAAATACACAAAAGGATGATGGGGAAACAGGAGACAGGTGGGGAACAATCAATTAACTAAACAAGGAGGAAGGTGACCAAATAAGGAGACAGGAAGTGATAAATGATAAACACTGTGGGAACTGAGGACACCTAGTGGAAACCCAGGGAACACAACCCAGACACTGTGACAGTACCCCCTTTCTAAGGAGCGGCTCCCAGACGCTCCAAGACAGACACAAAACAGAGACCAGGAGGGAGGCGGACAGGTGGAGGCTCAGGGGGAGGGACGGAGGGCCAGACTAACAGAAAGGAACAGGGACCGACATTAACACCAAAACAAAAGGAAAAAAAAACAACATGAAGCCCCCCAGGGCGGAGCAGAAGACCACCACACCCTTGTGGTCAAGGCCAGAGTCCTCCAGGGCGGAGCGGAAGACCACTACAACCGTGTAGTCAGGGCAAACGCCCCCCAGGGCGGAACGGAAGACCACCACGTCCGTGTGGTCAGAGCGGAAGCCCCCCAGGGCGGAGTGGAAGACCACCACGTCCGTGTGGTCAGAGCGGAAGCCCCCCAGGGCGGAGCAGAAGACCACCACACCCTTGTGGTCAAGGCCAAAGTCCTCCAGGGAGGAGCAGATGACCACCACGCCCCTGTGGTCGATGCCGGAGTCCAACAGGGCGGAGCAGCAGACCACCCAGTGACTTGACTTGACTCTGAAAGTTCAACGGTGACTGGCCCTGACTCCGGAAGGTCATCGGTGACTGGCCCTGACTCCGGAAGGTCATCGGTGACTGGCCCTGACTCCGGAGGACCAGCGGTGACTGGCCCTGACTCCGGAGGACCAGCGGTGACTAGCCCTGACTCCGGAGGACCAGCGGTGACTAGCCCTGACTCTGGAGAGGTCACTGGCACCTGACTCGACTCTGGAGAGTTCACTGGCCCCTGACTCGCCTCTGGAGGGTCAACTGGAACCTGACTCGACTCTGGACTGCCTGTGGAGACTTGAGACGCCTCGGCTTCGGGGACCGCCTCTGGAACGGACTCGGGCACTGCCTCGGGCACCGCATCGGGAGCGGCCTCGGACACCGCATCGGGAATGGCCTCCACCTCGGCATCGGGCACCGCCTCGGCCTCGAGAACAGCATCGGGCACCGCCTCGGCATCGGCCACCGCCTCGGCCTCCGGAACAGCATCAGGCTCCGCCTCGGCATCGGGCACCGCCTCGGCCTCCGGAACAGCATCGGGCACCGCCTCGGCATCGGGCACCGCCTCGGCCTCCGGAACAGCATCAGGCACCGCCTCGGCATCGGGCACCGCCTCGGCCTCCGGAACAGCATCGGGCACCGCCTCGGCCTCCGGAACAGCATCGGGCACCGCCTCGGCCTCCGGAACAGCATCGGGCACCACCTCGGCCTCCGGAACAGCATCGGGCACCGCCTCGGCCTCCGGAACAGCATCGGGCACCGCCTCGGCCTCCGGAACAGCATCGGCCCCGCCTCGGCCTCCGGAACAGCATCTGGCACCGCCTCGGCCTCCGGAACAGCATCTGGCACCGCCTCGGTCTCCGGAACAGCATCTGGCACCGCCTCGGTCTCCGGAACAGCATCGGGCACCGCCTCGGTCTCCGGAACAGCATCGGGCACCGCCTCGGGAACGTCCTCTGGGCTTTGAGGAACGGTAGACGCCTGTCTCCTCCTCCTCCGCCCTCTATTTTGGCGAGTCGGTGACACCTTGTCTGGAGACTCAGGCGTTGAGTCGGCCATCTTGTGCTGTGGTTGCAAGCTGGCGGCCATCTTGTGCTGTGGCGCTGGGCTGGCGGCCATCTTGTGCTGTGGCGCTGGGCTGGCGGCCATCTTGTGCTGTGGCTCTGGGCTGGCGGCCATCTTGTGCTGTGGCTCTGGGCTGGCAGCCATCTTGTGCTGTGGCTCTGGGCTGGCAGCCATCTTGTGCTGTGGCGCTGGCTCAGCAGCCATGACGTCAACCGTCTTGGGAATCTCTAGGATCTTGGACATCGTAGCGAAATAGTCCAAGAATGAGTCAGCGGCCCTCTTGGGCGTTGGCGCTGAGCTGGCGGCCATCTTGCACCATGGCGCTGGACTCGTGATCGCCTTGGGTTGTGGTGCTGTGTTGGCGTCCATCCTGCCTCGTGGCGCTGGACTAGCGGCCATCATGGGCAGTGACGCCACTGTGGCGGACGTGCGCTTCCTCTCTCCTCTCCGTCCGCCATGGTGAGACGGTGGCTCTAATCCATCCCACACGAGCCCCGGGTCGAAGGGCGGCCCTGGTTGAGAGCGGTGCTGAGTATCCTCTCGACCCCTCCCTCCTCGGCGACCTCCTCTGGTTCCCCGGAAAACCACCAGGCGAGTTCCTTCAAATCCACTCCTCTCCCGCACTGTGGCTGGGGAGGAGACATAAGCCGACATACCGCTGGCTCTTGCAGTGACGGAGTCCTTCTGTCACGTTTGGTGATACAAGAAACACGGAGAGATCCAATTGCAGGTATGCTGTTTATTGAAGGGCAAATCCAAAAGGGTAAACAGTCCAGGCAGGGTCAAAAACCAGAATATCCAAACATACAAGACACGAAGACAAGGCAAGGCAAGGCAAGGCAAGGCAAGGCAAGGCAAGGCAAGATGACGGACATGAAATAACCTCAACATTAAACAAGGACTCCGTGACTAAGACTCAGACAGACCAGGAATAAATACACAACACAACTACATTAACTAAACAAGGAGGAAGGTGACCAAATAAGGAGACAGGAAGTGATAAATGATAAACACTGTGGGAACTGAGGACACCTAGTGGAAACCCAGGGAACACAACCCAGACACTGTGACAGAAGTTTTGCTGGACCTTGCCATCAGGTCGGAGATCACACCCCTATGGTCCACTATGACCTGCACGTTTATGGCCGCGTATCCCTTTTGCGATATGTACGCCTGATCAATCACTGATGGATTGGCGATAGTGATGAGTGTGCCATCCATCAGGCCCCTGTCTCTGGGGATGCCAGCAATGGCATAACAACCCTGCTGCACCTCCTGGACCTCCTGACGTGTTGCCGGCAGCCGGATGTAATCCCTGGCATGGCGCAGAAGGGCGTTGGTGACAGTGTGGACGCACCTCCACACTTAGATCTTGCTTAGGACGTAACCATCTCCCACGACCTCGATGAAACTCTCTGTAGCAAAAAACCTTAGCGCTGCAAGCAGCTGGACTTCAGGGCTTAAAGCAAAATTCCACCACGTTAGCCTGGCAAAGCTCAGGTCTGAGAAGGTCCAGCAGCTCCATAATGAGTTGTCTTGGGAGGCGAAATTTTTTTATACAGCCACGTCAGGCAAAATGTCAAAAGGGCTTGAGTTTTGCCGAATAAAAAAATTTAAATGGACGTGGCCGGCGCCGTCTTTCATTCAATACAAGGACACATTGGATCGTTGCCATAGTTGGTCGCTTACTGGAGACCACCATTCTTACCCATTTATAGATCTTATCCATTTAGAGCCAAATTGTTTTCCAGATTTTAATTATCAAAAGTGATTGCCAATTTAAACGCTTTAATGACATTACAAAATAGGCTAATTGCCACCATATTAGTTCTGATACCATAAAGTCAACTTCATAAATAGGCCTGTATCCATTGCGAACATATTTTATTATTAGTCTTAAAATGTCCATTACATAAAATCATTGTTGAGCCACAGCATTGTCAACATACCATAGTTTGACTTGTACTGCGCTGCGCTGATTTCTAAAGACTGCTGCACAGTGGCGGTGACTAGCATCTTGAGCTCAAACAACGCTAAGAGAGAGCTTACGAATGGTCCAGACCAACCTTACGAAAGTGTGACTTACAGAAGATATACTTAGCGTACGAATGTGTTGGGAATCGTGCAATAAGGTTAAGAGAGAGGTTAAGGAATAGGTTAAGAACTACTTGGCAATAAGAACGTTTTGGGGAACCGGGCCCTGATTCTTTAGTTTTAAACTTTCTTATGTCCCTTGCATCTTGGTTGAGATTATCTCTCATCTCATCCTTCCTGTCCTCCTTACCTTTACAGACCTTCACTGCTTCCGCATAAGTTACTTTATGCTCAGTCTTGTATTTTTGGACTTCTCTTGCTTTAATTTGTACCTCACATCCTCCATATGCTGCACTGTGAATACCTCCACAGTTGCAGCTTTTTAATCCATTCACCTCTGTGCATTTATCATAATCATGTTCACCTCCACATTTTACACATCTTCCCTTCCCCCGACACACTGCAACCACAGGTCCTATTCATTGACATTTAAAACATCTCAATGGCATTGGTCCATACACTCTTACTTGGTAACTTTATATATCCCATTTGAACCTTTTCAGGCATTTTCCCTTCAAATGTCAACAAGACACTCAAGCTTTCCTGTCTTTTTCCTTTGATCATCTTATAGTCTTCTCACATTACTAATCTTACCTCCTCTTATATTTTCATGCATTACGTCAGTGGATATGCTGGAATTCCAAATATTACACCAATCCAATTACCAATTACTCCAATCTCTTTGGTTGTGACCTTTTCTCTGTTCATTTCTTTAATCTTCAGTAGTTTTTCTGCCCAATTTCTTTCACTATGATCAGAACTCTCCCTTGACCCAAACACTGACCCAATGATTTTATCGATCACCTTGGATAGTCCTATTGGATGCAAATGTGTTTTCAATTGTCTCTTTTCAAATGTTTCAAATCTCTTTTCAAATGTCAGCATAATTTTGTGTCCATTCTCCTTAACATTTTGTAAATTTTCTTCTCCTATTATTCCTTAGTTTTCTTTTGTCTTTTTATTGTTTTATCCTGCATTGATTCCAACATATCTTCACTATCCTCCTGATCCTTAGCTTTCTTGCGTTTTGCATTCTTTTTTTATGACTTTTCCCAGAATATATTTTTCTAAATCTTTCCCTGTCCTCCATTATCGATTCTTCAGAATCTTCATCCATGACTGCACAAAGGCAACACCAGCCTCTCCTTCTTCCCACTCATTAATTTCTCTTCAAGAATAATCTTCAAAAGCCACAAGTGGACCTCGCTGCACCCTTCGCTCGTACGTTTCCGAACTGTCCTCCTGTTAACGTTACAGGAACTGATGTGAGAAATGGGTTGCTTCTTTTTCTTAATTTTTAAAGGGACAATAAGTAACTTTTTAGGTATTTTATTATCTAAAATCAATATTTTTATTCATAAATATGCCCTCAATGGTGTACAAATACCTATGCCAATGTTTAAACTAATCCTCGTAAATGAAGAATTTATTATCTTTATATACATGGGACGGGTAGGTCGACGGAGGCTTCCATGTAGTTCCGCCATCTTGCAAAACTATAATAGCTGAGAGGGACAAAAAGTACTAAGCCAACGCGTTTCCACAAAGCGTTTTCGGTCAGAGCCAGAAACGCAGGTGCAGAGCAGTGAGAGGCGCTTGAAACTGCACCGGCAAGTTTAAAAGGCTGGATTGCATTCTTATTATGGACCATACATATGCCGCGCCACAGGAGAAGAAAACATCGTCGTCAAAACGAAGTGCTATTAGAAGACATCCTGTCAAAGCTTTTTGGTACATATCGCCTACCGTAGATGCAACGCGCATTTGAAAAAGCGAGGCGCTGGAGAGCAAAATTAGTTTGAATGCAAAATACAATTTCACCACTAGATGGGAGTAATTCCTACTTACAGTCCCTTTAACAAAAAAATTGTGTTATTAAGTGACCTATAAACGATCATCAACTGAGTAAGTGTCATTTACCTGAAAGTCCATTTCATCTCCTGGTTTCAGTAAAGTCCACACTGCATACATGAAAATTATCTATAATTGTAGCTATATGTTCAATTATATTATTGACGGGTATCATGATTTTGGTGTTTAAATGCTGAAAACAGGCTACTGATTTGATGACATTTTTCATTACTGAAGTTCTATTTTCTTTTTCCAGAAATGAAAATTATTTAACATTAACTTTATTTTTCAGTGTATTCAAGTGAAAAAGAATATTAATATCAATCTGCAAATCAAAACTTTTTTTTTTACAGTTTAAAAAAAAAGATTATTTTTTATAGGGAAAGATACCCTTTAAAATCCAATATGGGATTATATTTTAGTTGAATTTGGTCAACTCTCTTTGTCTGAGTTGCAAGGTGTCAGGTCCAGTGTTGGGAAGGTTACTTTGGAAATGTTATAGGTTACAGATTACAAATTACCCTATTTAAAATGTTATGTGTAGTGTAATGGTTTCAGTGACTTTAAAGTAATGTAACTGATTACATTTGATTACCTTTCTTAATTTCTATTGTTTTCAAATTTTAATTATTTTAAAACATTTAAAGCAGGCAGGGTTAAAGTTACAGTGGTACTCAACACTGATTACTGTCAGACTTTTTAGAATCCTTCACTTGAATTAAGATTATAATAATTTAATTGTAATTTAGCACAGCCACCTCAAAACAGGACCTCTAACAATGACTTTGAAAAAAGGCAGTTCTTAAAAATAAGCATACATAAACCAAAATACGAAATAAAACCATTATGGAATAAGCATGTGTCATATTCTGTGTCTTCAACTCCTGAAACATTGGTGTCTCATATTTTAAATATGTATAAGTGTGAAAATATTCACATGTAACTCCCTTTTTTAATCATTAACATTTTCATAAGTAACTGTAATTTAATTATACTTTTTTTTCTCAGTAACTAACAGAATACAGTTAGATTTATTTTGCAATTAAATTACGTTATTTAGTTACATACACTGTAAAAAAAACTGTTATTTTACGGAATTTTACTGTTTTATTTTACAGTTTTTTTCACGTAATTTTGAAATACAGTTTAAAATTGTAAAATTACAGAAATAGACTGTATATTTACATATCCTATGTAAAATCACATGAAAAACATGTCAATGTGCATAACGCCACAAAAATATTTTTGAAGATTTATTTCACATAACACAGCAAAAACAGTGCGCTATATGTATGTTTATGTGCAGTATGTATGTGTGTGTGTGTGTGTGTGTGGCATTAATAATATAATGCCATATTTTTTAACAGATTAAAAATATAAATAACAACTGTACAAAAGTTCACGTTCATTATTATTATTTTTATTATTATTATTATTATTGATATAATATGTATATGTTGCCTACATTGCGTGTTTGCATAAAAGAGCAGGTAAATCGGTTTTTGAACCGGTTTGTTGAAACATCCTTCCCGAAAGAATCAATTCGAGCAAAAGAATCGTATTTCCATAGTACTGTCAACTGATATCTTCCTCTTCTTCCGCTTGTCAAAATAGTTCTGCTCAGTTTGGTGTTTTATTACGCATTTATTCTCATAGTACCGTTTCATAATGTGATATAATACTATAATAATATGCTGATATTTAAATTACAAAAAAAAAACATTTTAAATATTCGAACTGAAGGAATTCCCGCCCTAGCGCAAGGATACATTCTCCTCCAAGCACGCAGTGGGGCTGCAGCGCGCGCAGAAGGAATCACTCGACCTTCAGTTTCACTGTCAATCTTCGATTTGAGGCGAAAAAAGCAGGTAAAGTTCATGTTTTCTAATTCTGGTCATTACTATATGTTATTTCTACTATATTTGAGTTCCAGCATTTAGAATGTTTACCTTTTTGAATCGTTAAACCAGTGTTTCAAACTTCGGCGCTGACCAGTGCCGTTGGTCGTTAAGTGTGGCTAACTTCTAACGTTATTTTGTCCCTGAGGGAAAAACAGGCTGACTTTAAGGAAAGTCGTTGGCTGGTTGTCTACGATGCTGTTATTGAATATTATTATCATTTGTGGTTTAAGAACTCATGAATTTAACAGTTAGCGAAGGTAAGTTAACGTTAAGTTCGAATATGTAGATATGTTGCCAACTTTACCGAACTTCGACGCATAATGCAGTGTTTTTAATCGGTTTTGATATACATAATCGTAGGCGTCGTCTAAAAGCTAAAAAAAAATCATATTTATTTTTCGAGGCGAGATTGGATGAAAATTCTGAATTTAGAAAAAGATTCATTAGGACCAGCGCTTAAAGTGACGCGCGATTTGAAACGTTATGTTCGCCAGGCACTTAACCGTTATCCCTCTTCAAGCACTGGTTATTACGCTTGTATAATGAAGTTCACTTAACTACTTTATTTTGTCTGCATGTTTTACTCTTTTAATTCCAGACATAGTCTCACTGATGGTCTGAAATATCGTTACAGTCAGTATTTAATCACTTTTTAATAAATTAGTTGGTTACCCTTTATATCTGTCTATTGGTTAAGCAAATATTAAAAATATTAAAAGTATTTAAAAAAGCTGGTGACTAAAACCATTGACCAGTTAAAATTGTGAATGAAAAAACAATGTCTGCAGTGTGTCATCTGAGAATTCATATAACCTTGTAATCTTGTAATCTAGCCTAGGGAAAAAAATTTCACAACTTCTGTTTCTTGACAGTTTAAATCACCCTTCTATAATTAAAGACGGTTATTGAAGCTTATAGGGATTATTGATACTCACTGATGGGGTGAACAGGTATATTAAATATCAGTATATTTCTTTGTATTTTTGTAGATTTCCTAAAATTTCACATTTATATGTTTTTTTTTCTCCTTACAGATAAGTTCTGTGAGTGGCTAAAACCAATGTCAACATGAAAGGGTGAGTTGCACAATGCAAAGATGTTCACAGATTACACTTGTAATAGTTATGGTGTTTCTTTGAAAACTCACAATTCACAACATCAAGGGCTACACAGAAATGTGGCACACTACCTATTGGTTTGTTGCTAGCAGCTTGCACTTACGGTTCAGAAATTACGATGCATTTAAATGTCAGCATCAGCAGTTATCTTCTGTGTCACAGGCAGGGACCTTTTCATGTCAATTTACTAGCTGTCAGAAAAATAATTGTGTGTGGTATGTTTGAATATATTTAAAGGAAAACAATTTAATATTTGCAGTAAGTTTATCACAGTGTAACTGATCTCTTCTTTTTCTTATGCATGACAACAGGAAGTTCCCCCTTTGACTGCAGAGAACTTTGTTTTCTGTTGACCAAGTCATAGTTAACGGTAGAGCTGAAACAACGAATCGATTTAATCGATTAAAATCGATTATTAAAATAGTTGTCAACTAATTTAGTCATCGATTCGTTGCTAAATAACTTTTATTTGCCGTAAGCGGCTCATTTCGTGCATATTTCAAATCTGCGGTGACCAAAGTGTGGCAGTAATGAGCCACCGGAGGTTTTACTCAGCCAGTACAGCAGGAGAAGTAGCGAATAGCCAATAGCTGGCCTCGTTTTATGTCACGTGCTTCCCGAACAGCGTCTCTGCAGCATTCAGCGTGATGATGTGGGAGTGCTTTACTTTGAGCCTTCAAAAAAGAAGAGTAACCTGTAAACTCTGCACTACTGAACTGTTTAAGGGGACGTTCACATATCGCGTCTTTTGCGCGCTCAAGTTCGTTATTTCCAACACCGCACCGCATCGAGTTAAAAACATTTCAACTTTTCAGAATGCGGCAAGCGCACCGCGGGTCATGTGACAAGAACTAACCAATCAGCTTCATCCTTTCCCGTAACAACGTTAAAAGCTCAGTCAAGATGAAAGGAACAGCTGATCATAGTTGTATATGGATTTCCATTTTGAAATAAATTTAGTAGCAGAGCTACTGCAAGCGATTTTTTTGAGCTGCAAATCCATTTATCCTTTGCTGAAATTTCCGCGTCTTCAAGCAGAGAGCACGTCATGGTTGCTTAGCAAAGGCAGACGCCTCAGGGGTGCAACTGCACGAGCGCTTTGGAAAGAAGGAGAAAGCGGTGCGCATAGCGTTTTCCACGCGTTTTTAGGCGCGATATGTGAACAGCCCCTAAGACTTTCATTTGTGCAGATTCTCCAGTACAATGTTGTTTGCAAATGTTTAGTCGTAAAAGCTGATAACATTGCTTTTTAACAGTTAACATTTAAAGCTTTACAAACATGTTCTGTGATCAGTTTGTCGTTTACCAGTTCAAAATTCAGTCGTGCAGCCTAATTATGACTGAATGAGAGAGGTAAATGTTTAAAGATATTTGAAATGATATCTGAAAAGTATTCACTGCTCTTTTTCACACAGCAGGTTTTTTGTGTGTGTCCAATTTTTTTTTCTGGACAACCTTCTGATGGATTTTACTTTAAACTGAGTTCCATTCAGGTTTCATGCCATTGGCACTTTTTCCGAAGGATTGTTTACAATTTCACAGCAAAAGCTATAAAGCGGTTTTCCAGTAAATAATAAAATACAATGCACTGCAATTTTATTGTTTTATCCTTATTCTTCGTGAAAATATGTTCTGAAAGATTCCTTAATAAGCTTTGTTCGGGATGTTAAACTACTTTAGGAGCTCTAAGGACTGCCATGGTGAAAACATTATTTGAAATCTCCTTGTGAAATTTCAATATGAGTATGGGTCAGTGTTCTGATTGCAGAAGAGTTCAACAAAGGATTACTAACACAACAAAACAACTCCAGGTATATTTTTGATGAGGATATGACAGTGCAAAATGGTTAAAATCTCTTAAAAATCTATGCTGAAGGATAAAGACCATTTATTAATAATTTACTTGGGGGGGGGGGAATGGGAAAAACTAAAATATAAGTACATAAACCGATTAATCGATTAATCGTAAAAATAATCGACAGATTAATCGATTATCAAAATAATCGTTAGTTGCAGCCCTAGTTAACGGCCACATCACGATCTTCTACGACGCTCTGAAGCTGATGTTTGCTTCATACTACTGCTTGAACATTTCATACCCAGGAAACCAAGGAGAAACGCAAGAGATTGTGCAAAGGTAAAAACACACACTCATAAACTCACTCTCACACGTATCACACTCACATGCGTGTCCTCACACACAGTCACTCACTTTTCAACACACACTGACTTACGCATCCTTACATACACTCACTCTAACACACATTCTCACACACAGTCACACACGCACTCACACACAGTCACACATGCATACTCACACACTCTCACACACACAGACACTCACATGCATGCAGTCACACACACATCCTCACACTCACATAGACAGACTCACAAAAGCATCCTCAAACTCACACACTTTCACATACACATTCTCTCACATGCATTCTCACACACACACTCAGTCAAACATGCATCCTCACACTCTCTCATATACACACTGTCACACACACATCCTCAAACTCACACACTCACATACACATACTCAGAAATGCATCCTCACACACACACCTTCACACACACAGTTACACACTTTGACATACTCTTACAAATGCATTCTTACACTCACACACTCTCACATACACATTCTCTCACACACACACACACACACACACACACATACACACACACTGTTACACACTTTCACATACTCTTACAAATGAATCCTTACACACACAATCTCACATACACATTCTCACACACGCATTCTCTCTCTCACACACACACACACACACACACACACACACACACACACACACACACACACACACACACACACACACTCTAATACAAACATCCACATACTCTAACAGACAGTTACACATGCATCCACACACACACACACACACACACTCTTACACGCATCTTCACACACACAGTTACACACTTTCACATACTCTTAAAAATGCATCCTTACACTCACACACTCTCACATATACATTCTCTCTCACAAGCACACTCTCACATAGACAGTCACACATGCATCCTCACACACACTAACACACTCTCACGCGCAATCCTCACACACGCTTCTAAGGCTGCATGATTAATCACATGCGTTTTTCAGGCGTGTCTCGTCAGTAAAGCCGGTCCTGTGATTAGTAGTAAATATCCACCTGTTTTCAAATCGAGCAACATTTAATACACAGAGCTGTAGTTCACTGACAAGCTACACAATATCCTGTTCATAATCGAATGCGATTCATCTGCAAACGCATCTCACAACCGCATGTGATTAATCGTGCAGCCCTACATGCATCCTCACACTCTCATCCTCACACAACACACTCTCTTACATTGTCACAACCTTCTCAGTCTGCCTCACAAACAACAACCTCTCACATACTTCTTTATAGCAAACATCCACCACAAGCATGCCCTTTACAAGTTCTTATTGTTCTGCTTTTATTTTAAATATATTCACAGCATATGTTACAGTCCATGTTTTATTACTAAGGATTTTTTTTTTTCATTCAACAGATGCCTTTTTAAGATGAACCCCGAGAAGCGACCGGAAGTGGATAAGACCACATCGAGAAAGAAATCGTCAGTCAGTCCAAAGGTTCTTTCACTGATTAACAAGATTGCGGACTATGAAAGGATGGAGTAAAACTTTGAGTGTCAGATCTTCCTACATTGCCTAGCAGAAATTCTTGACAGTGTCACAGACTTAAAATACTTGCTGATTATTTGATTTCATGGTTGAATATTTTTTTTTTCATGCATTATCTGTTGTCAAGATAAATTAATCTGTTCACAGGTGGTTCAGTTTTAAGGACAATTTTAATTATTAATTTTTATTTGTTTACCAAACTGCTATATTGTTGCAGTTTTTAACAATTCTTTTATTGTGTGTTGTTGCAGTTGTGATCTACAGTAATTTAATCCTTTGGGCTTATTTTTTTTACTGGAATATTGTTGCAGTTATGATCGTTTGTAATTATATTTTCTATACTATTGCAGTTATGGACAAATTATTGGAATATTGTTGCAGCTGTGCTATAATCTTTATACTGGTAGCTATAGTGTTGCAGTTTTGAACAAAGAATATTAATAAATTGCAGTTCTGAACAAACTATTGGTATATTCTTGCAGCTAGGTCAATAAATTATTAAAACACATTTTCGCACTCATGGCTGATTATTTGAAGTTAAAGTGTTCAAACTTTATGATAATTTAATGTTTTCTTTTCTCAACTTTCCACAATATTTATGTAAAACATCTTATTAAACATTAAAAGCTGAAGAAAATACTGAAAATCTCATGTAAAATTACAGCAAAAAACTGTATTTTTGAATTACGGAAAATTACCGTTACTTAATGTGCCCGTTTTTTTACGGGATTTTTTTTTACAGTGTAGTTACTGCCCAACACTGGTCAGTTCTGAATATAAACGACTTGATTTTTCAAGTGTTGTAATGGAAATGGCAGATGAGGGATGAAAGTGACTAGCTAAATAAATCCCCTTAGCTTAGCGCCATCTACTGTTTGGAAGAGGAAGTTACTCAACTGTATTTGTGAGAAAATCTGCCTGGTGACGTGTGAGAAAATCAAGCCGAGAGATATCATAAAAAGACAACTGTCTCACAATCCTAACAGACAGGTATGCATTTGTATGCACTAGATTTGGTATTTGTTCAAAGGTTACATGCAATTTGTTGGATTGGTTGTATTTATTTGTGAAATATAATTTAGGCTCATTTATTTATATTTGTAAAACACAAAATTACCTTTTTGGACATGGACAGTATACCGTGCACACAGTTTCAGTGGAGGGACTGAGAGCTCTCGGACTAAATCTTAAATATCTTAAACTGACGAGAGAAATGCCAAATTTACAGATTACACAATGCTTTCATTTTCATTTAAAAGACATTTCAAGCTTGCTGTAGATATATTTTGAATGTATGTGAGACACCACAATTTAAAGTAAATTCATTATCAGGAAAAAATTAAAGTGATGAGAGGGCGCCCCCCTGTCATTAATGCGCATTAATAATTTTTGCACAAACACTTGAACATTAATTCACATTTTGCATATGCATTACAACATGAATTATTTTTTACATGCAATTATCCAAAATAAAACCAAACAAGATTTGTAATGAAGATAAAACGATTAAGAATAAATGCTGCACATTGCACTCAGCATCACACGTGCCACGCAAACCTTGCACATATTTTACACGCCTGCATTTAAATGCAGCTGCAATTTTTTTTATATAATTTTTTTTTATATATATATTAAATTATATGAAAGCAAGTAGGGCTGGTGGTTAAATCGATTTGATCGATTAACTCGAATGTGTAATTTACATTGGTTTCAGCAAGAATTCATGTTAAACATATTTAGCTATGGCTTGATCAGAAGATTATAATTACTGCAATAGTCAAGTGGGATGTTACAGTCTAGTTCTCAAGAAGTTTATTTCTTTTACTGATTATTTTCGGGTTAAAGCATGATTTAAACAGATACAGCACATTCACATGCAGTCGCTTTCACAATAATGCATTCAAACTAATGTAATCTTACAGTACTACTACATTACCAGTATATGATTTTGAATGATTTTAAAATCTTGAAGAAATTCATTGATCTGTTTAGATAAAATAACTGACGAAAATGTACTGTTATTTTCACCACAAACAAAATTTGCACTGCAGAACACTATGCTGGGTTGTTTTTTCAAGCCAAATGCTGGGTTGAGACCGCTCCGTAGGACTTTGGGTTGTTTAAACCCAATTTAAAAAAAGTTAAACTGAATGTATGTTATGCCGCGTTTCCACTGAAATTACCCGGAAGATTTGTACCAGGAACTTTTTTCCCCAGCAATTTTCCTCTCTGTATATTTACAAAAAAATGAAAAAGGATATCAAATACCACTGCCTCCTTTCGTTTTCATTTAAACATAATAACAGCTGCAGAAATGTTAGTTCAGGGATATGTGTATATATACAGCCATTACAGTGAAACAAAATATTATATAAATTTTCCTTTTTTATTTTCATTTTAACATATAGATAAACTGAATACAGACAAAATATAACCTGTTAGATTTACCCAAAACGAATGATATTTTATGTTTAACCACTAAAGAGACATCAAAGCCAGCGGCACATATCAGAAGGTTTAGGCGAGGTGAGGCTGCTCTTGGCGGATACATGAGGACTGAGCTCTCGCTGATCGCGTGGAGCTCACCGTCTCCGAGATCGGCAAAACACATATTTAAATAGGTCTTTATAAATAAACCACATATTGGAGTTTTAAACAACTACATTCTCGACTGAAATACTTTTAAAATTACATTTCATGACACAATAACAGTAATATTTTGAAAATGATCAGAATAAATGGTGGTTGAACCAACACTGCGTGATCTCAACCAATCAGGATGTTTAGCGCCCAAGTCCCGCCCCCGAAAGTTCCGGAACTTTGAAAAAGTACTACCTCGTAGTGATGGGAAGTTCGATTACTTTCCGTGAACTGGTTCTTTCGGACGGGTCGATTCAATAAACCGGTTGAAAAAAACGGTTCAGCGGTTCTTTTACGCTCGACGTAATGATGTCATTGGCGATGACGTAATGGCGTCATGTCTATCCAACATTCAAATATATAAAGTCAGTAATCAGGAAATACCAGACACGCAGCGTACGTCAAGAAGAGCAGTTCGGTGAACAAAGCAGCAGCATCTACGGTGAAAAATTTGTCCATGAGCCTGTCGCTGCAGCCATAACAGGAAGTGAAGTCACTTCTGCTAAAGAGTTTTTCACAAGTTCATCAAACAACCGTAGTAAGAATTTTCATCAAGCACGGTGAGTAATGGCTTCTCCTATCATTGTTTCTTGCACCTCTTGCCACATGTACAGTTTATCTATCTCTGTCGCTGATGAGGGATTCACATGTGATAAATGCAGGGAAATAGTTAGGCTGACAGAGAAGATTTCAGAATTAGAGACACGCATCCAAACTTTAATTGAGGACAGTAAGAATGTTAGGGCTCTAGATACGGCTTTGGATGCGTCTAGCTCAGGGATTCCTGTACATTGTTCGGTTCCGGAAACAGAGCCCCAGCAGCAGGGCAACTGGGTGACGGTGAGGCAGCGTAGTCGTGGGTCAAAACATCACCCTTCTGTTCCGATCAAAACATTAAACAGGTTCTCCCCACTCAGTGATGCACCCACTGAGAAACCTGATGAAAGTGCTCTAGTTATTGGTGATTCTATTGTACGGAACGTGAATATAGAGACACCAGCCACCATAGTCAAATGTTTACCGGGAGCCAGAGCGCCTGACATCTTGGCAAATTTAAAAGTGCTGGCTAATGCTAAACGTAAATACAGTAAGATTGTTATTCATGCCGGCGCTAATGATGTTCGACTTCGCCAGTCGGAGATCACTAAAAATAACATTAAAGAGGTGTGTGAACTTGCAAGCACGATGTCAGACACTGTAATATGCTCTGGTCCCATCCCTGCTTACCGTGGTGATGAGATGCATAGCAGATTGTCATCACTCAATGGCTGGATGTCTAAATGGTGCCCACAGAATAACATAGGTTTCATAGACAATTGGACGAGCTTTTGGGGCAGACCTGACCTGTTTAAAAGAGATGGTCTTCATCCCTCCTGGGGTGGCGCCACTCTTCTCTCTAGAAATATGGCAAATAGTCTTAGTGTTTATACTTGACTAACTGGGGCCCAGGTCAGGAAGCAGACAGACTGGCTAAACCGACCATCTGCTAGCTGCCTCCCGTCACAGAGGTCAGTTAATTCTCAGCACATAGAGACTTTTTCACCTAGATATCACACTATAGAGACTGTGTCTGTTCCCCGAACTAGAAAATACAAAAAACGTCCAAACCAAGTTAAGATTAACAATTTAATTGAGGTTCAACAAATAAAAAACAGAAGCAATATGGATAAACAAATGATAAAGCTTGGCTTATTGAATATCAGATCCCTTTCTACGAAAACACTTTTTGTAAATAATATGATCACTGATCATAATATAGATGTACTCTGTTTGACAGAAACCTGGCTAAAACCTGATGATTACATTATTTTAAATGAGTCCACCCCCCAAGATTACTGTTATAAACATGAGCCACGTCTAAAAGGCAAAGGTGGAGGTGTTGCTTCAATTTATAACAACGTTTTCAGGATTTCTCAGAGGGCAGGCTACAAGTATAACTCGTTTGAAGTAATGGTACTTCATATAACATTATCCAAAGAAACAAATGTTAATGATAAATCCCCTGTTATGTTTGTACTGGCTACTGTATACAGGCCACCAGGGCACCATACAGACTTTATTAAAGAGTTTGGTGATTTTACATCCGAGTTAGTTCTGGCTGCAGATAAAGTTTTAATAGTTGGTGATTTTAATATCCATGTTGATAATGAAAACGATGCATTGGGATCAGCATTTATAGACATTCTGAACTCTATTGGTGTTAGACAACACGTTTCAGGACCTACTCATTGTCGAAATCATACTCTAGATTTAATACTGTCACATGGAATTGATGTTGATGGTGTTGAAATTATTCAGCCAAGTGATGATATCTCAGATCATTATTTAGTTCTTTGCAAACTTCATATAGCCAAAATTGTAAATTCTACTTCTTGTTACAAGTATGGAAGAACCATCACTTCTAACACAAAAGACTGCTTTTTAAGTTATCTTCCTGATGTATCCAAATTCCTTAGCATATCCAAAACCTCAGAACAACTTGATGATGTAACAGAAACTATGGACTCTCTCTTTTCTAGCACTTTAAATAAAGTTGCTCCTTTACGCTTAAGGAAGGTTAAGGAAAACAGTTTGACACCATGGTATAATGAGCATACTCGCACCCTAAAGAGAGCAGCCCGAAAAATGGAGCGCAGCTGGAGGAAAACAAAACTAGAGGTATTTCGTATTGCTTGGCGGGAAAGTAACATATCCTACAGAAAAGCATTAAAAACTGCTAGATCCGATTACTTTTCTTCTCTTTTAGAAGAAAACAAACATAACCCCAGGTATTTATTCAATACAGTGGCTAAATTAACGAAAAATAAAGCCTCAACAAGTGTTGACATTTCCCAACACCACAGCAGTAATGACTTTATGAACTACTTTACTTCTAAAATCGATACTATTAGAGATAAAATTGCAACCATTCAGCCGTCAGCTACAGTATCATATCAGACAGTGCACTATAGACCCCCTGAGGAACAGTTCCACTCATTCTCTACCATAGGAGAGGAAGAATTGTATAAACTTGTTAAATCATCTAAACCAACAACATGTATGTTAGACCCTATACCATCTAAGCTCCTGAAAGAGGTGCTTCCAGAAGTCATAGATCCTCTTCTGACCATTATTAATTCCTCATTGTCATTAGGACATGTCCCCAAAACCTTCAAACTGGCTGTTATTAAGCCTCTCATCAAAAAACCACAACTTGACCCCAAAGAACTAGTTAATTATAAACCAATCTCGAATCTCCCTTTTCTGTCCAAGATACTAGAAAAGGTGGTATCCACACAATTATATTCCTTCTTAGAGAAAAATGGTATATGTGAGGATTTCCAGTCAGGATTTAGACCGTATCATAGTACTGAGACTGCTCTTCTTAGAGTTACAAATGATCTGCTCTTATCATCTGATCGTGGGTGTATCTCTCTATTAGTTTTATTGGATCTTAGTGCTGCGTTTGACACAATTGACCACAACATTCTTTTGCATAGACTTGAATACTTTGTTGGCATCAGTGGAAGTGCATTAGCATGGTTTAAATCGTACTTATATGACCGCCATCAGTTCGTAGCAGTGAATGAAGATGTATCCTATCGATCACAAGTGCAGTATGGAGTACCTCAAGGCTCAGTACTAGGGCCGCTACTCTTCACGCTTTATATGTTACCCTTGGGAGATATCATCAGGAAACATGGTGTTAGCTATCACTGTTTCTTCGCAGCCCGGTGAAACACACCAATTTGAAAAACTAATGGATTGCATAGTCGATATAAAAAACTGGATGACGAGTAATTTCTTACTGCTAAATTCTGAAAAAACAGAGGTGTTAATTATAGGACCTAAAAACTCTGCTTGTAATAACCTGGAACACTGTCTAAGACTTGATGGTTGCTCTGTCAATTCTTCATCATCAGTTAGGAACCTAGGTGTGCTACTTGATCGCAATCTTTCCTTAGAAAGCCACGTTTCTAGCATTTGTAAAACTGCATTTTTCCATCTCAAAAATATATCTAAATTACGGCCTATGCTCTCAATGTCAAATGCAGAAATGTTAATCCATGCATTTATGACCTCAAGGTTAGATTATTGTAATGCTTTATTGGGTGGTTGTTCTGCACGCTTAGTAAACAAACTACAGCTAGTCCAAAATGCAGCAGCAAGAGTTCTTACTAGAACCAGGAAGTATGACCATATTAGCCCGGTCCTGTCAACACTGCACTGGCTCCCTATCAAGCATCGCATAGATTTTAAAATATTGCTTATTACTTATAAAGCCCTGAATGGTTTAGCACCTCAGTATTTGAATGAGCTCCTTTTACATTATAATCCTCTACGTCCGCTACGTTCTCAAAACTCAGGCAATTTGATAATACCTAGAATATCAAAATCAACTGCAGGCGGCAGATCCTTTTCCTATTTGGCGCCCAAACTCTGGAATAACCTACCTAACATTGTTCGGGAGGCAGACACACTCTTGCAGTTTAAATCTAGATTAAAGACCCATCTCTTTAACCTGGCATACACATAACATACTAATATGCTTTTATTATCCAAATCCGTTAAAGGATTTTTAGGCTGCATTAATTAGGTAAACCGGAACCGGAAACACTTCCCATAAAAACCTATGTACTTGCTACATCATTAGAAGAATGGCATCTACGCTAATATTTGTCTGTTTCTCTCTTGTTCCGAGGTCACCGTGGCCACCAGATCCAGTCTGTGTCCAGATCAGAGGGTCACTGCAGTCACCCGGATCCAGTACGTATCCAGACCAGATGGTGGATCAGCACCTAGAAAGGACCTCTACATCCCTGAAAGACAGCGGAGACCAGGACAACTAGAGCCCCAGATACAGATCCCCTGTAAAGATCTTGTCTCAGAGGAGCACCAGGACAAGACCACAGGAAACAGATGATTGTTCTGCACAATCTGACTTTGCTGCAGTCTGGAATTGAACTACTGGTTTCGTCTGGTCAGAGGAGAACTGGCCCCCCAACTGAGCCTGGTTTCTCCCAAGGTTTTTTTCTCCATTCTGTCACCGATGGAGTTTCGGTTCCTTGCCGCTGTCGCCTCTGGCTTGCTTAGTTGGGGACACTTCATCTACAGCGATATCGTTGACTTGATTGCAAATAAATGCACAGACACTATTTAACTGAACAGAGATGACATAACTGAATCCAATGATGAACTGCCTTTAACTCTCATTTTTGCATTATTGACACTGTTTTCCTAATGAATGTTGTTCAGTTGCTTTCACGCAATGTAGTTTGTTTAAAGCGCTATATAAATAAAGGTGACATTGACATTAATCATAACTTTAGTCAGTTAAAAACCTCATAATCTTGAAAAGTTTACAATTAAGTTTTGCAACAATGCACCCAAATACAGTAACAGCAATAATGTGCATACAGGATTTAAGTCTTGAAGATATAAAGTAAATAAATTAGGTGTCATCAGCGCAGAAACCATGATCCACTTACTATACATAATCCATTGCGATGTATTTGTTATTAAATGAACTTACGTTTCGCCAGATTGCCCTTCATTCAAGCCCTCGGTTTACCCGCGCTCATAACATTAGCACAGAATCAGTTTAGAATCAAATCACCAAAAGAATCAGTTCGGTTCAGACGCTCTGTGAGTCAGTTGGCTTCACGCTGAATCACGCATGCGCAGTATAATCATCTCCTCGGTTCTCGAATCGGACGTGTCTGAAAGAAACGGTTTTCGGTTCATTGTAATCCGAAAACCGATGCAACCGGTTCTTGACTCGAGAACGAGAATCGCTCTAACCGGCACGTGCTGCAGTTCAGTATCATCAACTGCTCATCAGCTGTAAAAAGGGTTCATATGTGTATCTCTTATCACAAGACTGCAATCACTAGCAAACAGAAGACTTCCAGTTAATCAAGTATCTAGAAAAGATCTACTCTATGAACAATGCATTAAATGACATTAAATAAAGACAAAAATAAATAAAACAATGAAATGATAACTCACATGTATCTGGTCCACTGATGAAGTCATGTGTCAAGTCAAGTGAATTACTAATCATCTTCTAACAGGCATCCAATACTGACTTCAGGAAAAGGGGAATAACCAATGACATCTGAGATAACAACTAAAACAGCAAGCCCCGCCCCACAACTGACAAAAATAAAATTGTTCGCGCGAGCAGAGGTGAGAAGATCGAGCGCGAGGATGTGGGGAATGACCATGTGCGCATGAGGGCTTGAATTGCGCGCAGAGGACATGTAACGCGTGCCGGAGTATGAAATGAGCTTGTGGGCTCCCGTTTCCTCGCATCCGATTTAGTTTTCCTCTTGCGGAAGTGATTTACCTCACGTGCAAGCATCAGTTGTATGCTTGGTTATTATTGGCATCGATTTGACGCCATAACCCCGGCAGCACAAGCACAGCACATCCGCCAAAAAGCAACCTGCAGCAATGCTCGTTGCTCAACTCGCTAAGCTTTACTTTTGTAGGTCACATGGCAGTAAATAATATGATGATATGACCATGCAGTCAATACAAATATTTAATAAAAACATTAAAAACAAGCAGGGCTGTAACATAACCCATTAAAAAACGCACGCCAGGTCTACACCGGACACAACACAAGTGGTGCGATCCTACAAAAGACAACAGAACCCAGTGATGGATACACTGGACACGATCCCCATCAGTGAATTGATGCCTTGTTTATGACGAAAGGTTCTGACACTGTGTTCAGGTGATTTGACACTGTAGTGTGATGTCATCAAGTTTAGACACTTTTAGTGCAGCACAACTCTCTCGTCCGGTGCAGAAACAGACAGTGACTGCTCTATTTACAAATAAGTTATATAAGAAAAAAAAACTAAACCAGCGGCATAACGAGATGGAAATATAGACTAGAAAATATATTTACACTTGCTCTGTCCTCCGTCCATGACACTGACTCACTGCGGACCTGCCAGTTTTAATCTGAACGCTGAATAGCGCTGAGTGGATGGTTAGATGCATGATGGGCTAGTATTAACAAAAAAATAAAATAAAATAAAATAAAATAAAGGTCTTTCCAGAATTAAGGTAGTAATAACATTACTGTTCTTTCCTAAATCGTATTCTTTACAGGAAAAAAAATCGGGGATTTTTTTTTTTTTTTAGGCCATATGCTATCGCCCATCACTAAAAGCAAGTAAAGAAGAAGATTTTTTTATTTTGAGCAAATTTGAGTCGTGAAATGTCAACAGAGAACGTCTCGGTTACGTATGGTAACCCTCGTTCCCTGAAGGAGGGAACGGAGACGCCACGTCGGTGACCAACGCAAAATGGGATATCGCTTCGATAGACCAATCTACTTTGAGTGTAAACTAAACGAGCCAATGCACATTGGCATGCAATTATTGCATCCAGCTGCCGCTGATCACTGCGTGAGTATAAGAAGGCAGCAGGTGCAATGCATACCAGGTTTTCGCTGAGGAGCCGAGCCGGAGACCTGGCAGCTCAGCAGCGGTACAGCAACCATGTCGACGGGACGTGGCGTCTCCGTTCCCTCCTTCAGTGTTACCATACTTAACTGAGACTTTCCCTTTCAGTTGGTCACTCTCGACGCCACGTAAGTGACTGATGCAAAATGGGATCCCTACCAAAGTACCATGGGTGCTGCCCCTTCCAGTGCCCTGTGCAAGCCGCCTGCACCCCTATTAGGTGTAGGCCGGGGCTTGGAACAAGTAGTTCCACTCACCATTGTCAAAGCACTATCTCACTGGGTGAGACTGAAAAACACTGGGAAAATGTACCCGTTCTGCTTGGAACAGGGATGCTGCGGAAGCCCTATTCTTCCTGAAGGAGGTCTCGGGAGCAAATACATATATAGCATCCGTTTATGTGTATATGGAGAAATATGAGGTGATTAAAACCCTCTTGGGAAGGCAGAAGTCTGCCGGGGAAACACGGGCTCTAGGGCTATATCATGGACTATACACATATGAGTACCGCCTAGGTCTCAATATGGAACCCAGCCTTCCATGGTTCTCACGGATTCACCATGAAGGCCTGGCGCCGGACCTTCCGCCGCGTCCAGCTGCCTAGGGTGATGGAGGATCTCAACAGGGTCTAGAGTATGGACACTCTGGAGCAGTTTAAGCAAGCCGACACTAACCGGGGCCTCTCAGTGCCACTACCCGTTTGAGGTGAGAACAAAGGAGGATACTGGCTCTACCAAAGGCTATAGAACCTAGCGAACATGTTAGGGGTCGCCCAGCCAGCAGCTCTACAAATATCTGTCAGCGAGGCGCCACGGGCCTGCAACAGGAGGATGCAACACTTCTAGTTGAGTGTGCTCACAACCTGAATGAGCAGGGCACACCCTGAGCCTGATAAGCCAGGGTTGTGGCATCCAAAATCCAGTGGGCCATCCTCTGATTAGAGATGCCATTCCCCTCCTGCTGGCCTCCATAACAGACAAAGAGCTGGTCTGAGGTCCTGAAGCTTTGTGTCCGGTCTACGTAGCATCTCAATGCTCGGATGGGACAGAGCAAAGCCAGGGCTGAGTCTGTCTCCTCCAGGGGCAGCGCTTGCAGTTTCACCACTTGGTCTTTGAAGGGTGTAGTGGGATCCTTGGGCACGTAGCCAGGCCGGGGTCTCAGAATTACCTGGGAGTCAGCCAGCCCAAACTCTAGGCATGAATTGTCGACCAAAAATGCATACAGGTCCCCTACTCTCTTGAAGGAGGCTCGTGCAAGCAGGAGCTTTTTAATGAAAGAAACTTTAGCTCCACTGAATGCAAAGGCTCGAATGGGCCCTGCTGTAGCGATTTAAGCACTAGAGTCAGGTCCCAAGAGGGTATAGAGAGGGGCCAGGAAGGATTTAACCTCCTGGCCCCTCTAAGGAACCTGACGATGAGGTCATGCTTACCCAAAGACTTCCCATTCACGGGGTCATGGTACGCAGCAATAGCACCAACCTGGACTTTGAGGGTGGAGGGAGACAGCCTTCGCTCCAGCCCTTGCTGCAGAAAGGAAAGCACGACCGCAATTGGGCATTTTCGAGGGTCTTCACAGAGAGAAGAACACCACTCGACAAACAGGTTCCACTTCAAGGCGTAAGCGTTGAAGGCTCGGAATGTGAGTGGCACAAAGTGACCTCAGAACCTTCCGACTCCAAAGGAGGAGGTGGCGGGCGAGTTGTGACATGCGACGGGAGCGCAGACCACCTTGTCGGTTGATGTATACAACGGTCGCTGTGTTGTCCGTTCAGACCATGTCGTGGCAAAATTTAAATCAACTCTCATCAGCATAAGAGACAGACTCTTTCTCAGGTATAATTAAAAAGAAAGCTTTTATTCTTTGCAAAGAAGGTCAGACAGTCATACAGCAACACTGAGTTCCTGCAGAGTGAAACCGACCCAGGAAGAGGGCAGTCCTCCACCTTATATCCCTTTGCTGCGTCAAGGTTACAGAGTCTTAGCAGCTGTAAATTTCCACACATAACAAGGAACATTCTCTATGGGCTGTTTCTCACAAATTTAGGACGTAGGTGACCCCCTCAGGTCATCCCCAGGCATTGTGTCACCGGGTGACTATTCTGAGCTGAACTTTTTTTCCGGGCGGAACTGGAGTGTGGGAAATATTTCCGCCCCAGACTAATTTAAGTGAAACACGAGTTCTGTTCCGTTTGGCCAAGGCGGGGAAATTATCCCAGATACACGGCAGGTGTGGGAAGAGGACGTGTCAGATACTGATTGGAGGATCGGGAAGGAAGCAGAGATATAAAAGGGGCTGGTTTATGAACAGGAAGGGAAGTTTTTTTTTTTTTAGTTCTGCTGTTGTTCCACACGATACGGAAGTGGCTGGTGTGGCGTGGATGTTGTGATTTACGGGCTGCAACGGAGAATCCAAGGAAAGTGGATATTGGAAGTGTGGAGGAAGATAAGTGCCCAACCTTTTTGTATGTTGTGTTTACATCTTATTGTGGATTGGGTTGGAGGAGCGATCCTATGTTTGGAAGGCCCCTGGGTGAAGGAGATCATTGAATTCGTATTGGGAGAGGACAACACTGTGTACTGGTGGGTGAAAACTTTATGAACATTCCTTGTATATTGTGGAGAGTGGATGACGGATGAGGAGGGAGACTAACTGCCTTTGAGAAAGAGTTCCGACTGCATATTTCCCCGTAGCAGTGGGTAATCCCCCCCCCTCTCTTGTGTTGATCTAATAATCCTCAGTGCTCGTGTGTTTACTCAGGGTTGATAGTAGTGCCTTGTGTTGGAGATCGCTGGGAAAGACGGAGAGACTCCGGTGTACGATATATACGCCTGCCGTGGTCTGCCCCCTGCCTTCGTCCATCTGACACGCCCCGCCAGGACTCTGAGCCCGAAACGGGAATACACCACGGATCTTCTTTCACCTAGTGTATGGAGTGTGGTGAGTGCTGCTATATTGAAGTGTTCACACGAGAAGAATTGTAGTGCCTTTGTGGTGTGTGGTGTTTGTCCGTGGCTGTGTCCCCGGTCGTAGGAAGAGATCTGACGGAGAGGAGCAGTGTATTGGTGGCGACCACAGTCTTTACCTTAAGTAAGCTGGAGCTTGGACGCGTTGGAGGCGCCTCTGGAGGAGGTTGGATGACGTCGCCCACGCAGCGATCTCTGTAAGCTTTTAAATCAAAGCCTTACCCTTGCATCCACGTGACGTTGTGTCATTTGGCTTGTCAGCAACCACTGGCCTTGTGCATGTCGTCTGTGCTGTCTCTTCAACGAGGGAAGCGAAGGACAACAGCCGATCCTCTCCTATGTGCCCTCCTGCCAAGCTGGGCGGGAAGCCCAGTATTGTTTGCAGTCTCACCTGTAAGGCCCACCAGCCGTCAGTCATCGAGCAAACCCGTATCTTCAGTGGTGAGTAGCCAGTTCACAGCTCAGCCCTGTGAATACTCACCTGTGTATTGAACTCTGCACTTACCTGAGAGCTAGAAACCCCTGCATGCTAACAGCCCAGCCCTGTGAATACTTACCTGTGTATTGAACTCCGTACTTACCTGAGAGTTAGAAACCCCTGCATGCTAACAGCTCAGCCCTGTGAATACTCACCTGTGTATTGAACTCTGTACTTACCTGAGAGCTAGAACCCCTGGACGCCAACAGCTCAGCCCTGTGAATACCCACTTGTATTGAACTCTGTACTTACCTGGGAGCTAGAACCCCTGCCCGCTAACAGCCCAGCCCTGTGAATAGTCACCTGTGTATTGTACTCTGTACTTACCTGAGAGCTAGAAATCCCTGTATGCTAACAGCCCAGCCCTGTGGAAACTCACCTGTGTATTGAACTTTGTACTTACCTGGGAGCTAGGACCCCTGCACGCTAATAGCCCAGCCCTGTGAATACTCACCTGTGTATGGAACTTTGTACTTACCTGAGAGCTAGAACCCCTGCACGCCAACAGCTCAGCCCTGTGAATACCCACCCGTATTGAACTCTGTACTTACCTGGGAGCTAGAACCCCTGCACGCTAACAGCCCAGCCCCGTGAATATCCACCTGTGTATTGAACACTGTACTTACCGGAGGGCTAGAACCCCTGCACGCTAACAGCCCAGCCCTGTGAATACTCACCTGTGTATTGAATTCTGTACTTACCTGTGAGCTAGAACCCCTGCACGCTAACAGCGCAGCCCTGTGAATACTCACCTGTGTATTGAACTTTAAACTTACCTGGAGAGGAGTCTGCTGGAAATCAAGGGCTGAAGTGGAGTGCTGTCTAGGAAGGGCTGAAGAGTAGCATTATCGAGGACTGGAATCCGTATCTGTGGACAAAAATAGTTTGAGACATCAGTAGTTTTAAAGTTTCCTCTCCCCTTTTCCCCAAACTTTTAAATAAATAAAATTGTTAATTTTTAATCTTGGTTGTCTGTCCGTTCATTGGGGAGTTGTGGGACCTCCTCGAGGTGGAAGTTAGAGGGAGGAGCGAGACCCGTTAAATTGGTGGTCCGCTCTGACCTGCGACAGATTTTGGCGTAGTCGGCAGGGTTCCACTTCGAGTTGAGCGACCGCGGCTCCCCAATGGCGGACGAGGCAGTGCCTGAGGCCCCACCCCGAGTCATGCCCATTTTTCTGGGAGCCCCCTGGGCACCGAAGTATGGAGGGCCGGGATCTGAGATACGGCTGTCGGAATGGAAAGCCCAGGTCGAATATCTGGCTGGGATCCAAGGATTGAGCGCCCCCCAGAAACTGCAGTTTGTGATAAATTCCTTAGAGGGGGCCTTCGCACTAAGGCTGCGGGAGCAGTTCATCAGGTTGCGAGAGAAGCGTGACCATGGCCTGGGAGAGGGAGAGACTCTCTTACGAGATCAGTTCCTGTTGGGGCTGCGAGAGGGCCCAGTCCGTCAGAGTCTATGCGTCCAAATTTCGCAGAGACCCAGCTATGACGTTTGAAGACCTGAGAGCAGAGGCTCTGGCCCTAGAAGCGGATCAGGCGGGAGTGGTAGATTCCCCAGTGTGTGCGGCAGTGAGTGGAGAAGCAGCAGCCGCCTCTGGATCAGGGGATTGGAAACAGGCCTTACGTTCTGAGCTCTTGAAGGATGTCCGAGAGCAGATGGCAGAGTTATCTAAAACCCTCCTAGAAGAGGTGCGACGAGGCCCCCAACGCTTACCACCAATGTCACGGGAGCGGTCGCACTCCGAGGGAGGACGAGGTCTGGAGAGACGTCCAGTACGGGAGGCCCGAGCCCGTTTTCAGTGGGACGAACAGGGACGCCCCATTTGTAACCGGTGTAGTGAGCCAGGGCATTATAGTCGCCAATGCGGCTCTCGACGGGGTTCCGAAGGGGATTTTTAGGTCGGCCGGCCACTGTGGGTCAAGTGGCTGGGACCTTTGTGAGTGACCCAAATTGGATGAGCGCCCCCAGGAATCAGCTGATCGGGCACAGCCCAGTGGTAGAGGTACGGATCCATGGGGTGAAGATACTTTGTCTGGTAAAAACTGGGTCTCAAGTCACCTTAGTCTCAGAGAGCCTGTCCATAGAGCTGTTTCAGGGTAGCCAGGTACAGGGAACAGAAGCACCCTGGCTGACCTTGCGGGGGGCTAATGGACTAGAGATCCCCTATGTCGGATATCTAGTTACAAATTTGGAGATTCATGGAGTCACTGTGCCACAGAAGGGGGTCGTTATTGTCTGAGATCATTGCCTGGGAACCCATAAAGCCCTGTTGGGGATGAACGTAATTGCGGACTGCTGGGAGGAGTTGTTCCAGGCTAGGCCTAAGAAAACCCTACCACCAGCGGAGAGACAAGAATGGGAAAGGATAGAGGCCGATTGACGTCGGGTACACATGGCCAAGGCACGGAGGAGTCAAGAAGGTATCGGGCGGGTTGCCTACCGATACGCCGTTTCTATACCAGCAAGGAGTGAGGCTATTGTCTGGGCAAGAGTACCATCGCACGAGTGCGGGTCGTCAGGCTGGGTGCTGGTCGAGCCCCATATGGACTGCCAGAGTGTAGCAGTGGCCCATGGATTGGCAGTGGTTCGCCGAGGCCGAGTCCCGGTGAAGATACGGAACGAGAACCCTTACCCCGTCAATTTACATCGTCACCAGCGGTTGGTCCTGGTGACCATGGTGGATGCCCATCAGGTGCGAGAGGGCCGGGAAGTCAGCTTCCGGCAGGTGTGCCCTACGGTCGTAGAAGTGACCTTGGCCCAGACAGACTCATCCCTGGAACAGATCGGAAATGAGGTGCCTGCTCACCTGGCTAGAGAGTCCCTACAGGGAGAAGGGCTAGATGAAAGCCAGAGTAAACAATTGCAGGATCTCCTTACCAAGTGGCAACATGTGTTCTCCAGACATGATGAGGACTATGGCTGTACCGGCGTAGTGAAACATCAGATCCCCACTGGCGACGCCCCGCCTAGTCATGAGAGATACCGTCCAGTACCACCCACTCTGTATTCGGAGGTTCGTACTCTGCTGCAGGGAATGCTGGACAAGGGGATTGTCCGGGAGAGCAGTAGTCCATGGGCGGCCCCGATTGTCCTCGTCCAGACGAAGACGGGAGCTTGGAGATTTTGTGTAGACTATCGGAAATTAAATCAAGTCACAAAGAAAGATGTTTTTCCTCTGCCGCGGATCGAGGACTCTCTTGCCAGCCTGACACGGTCTGTATGGTACTCCACTTTGGATCTTGCGAGTGGGTATTGGCAAGTCCAGGTCGAGGGGGTCGACCGAGAGAAGACTGCTTTCACCACTCCCTTTGGGCTTTTCGAGTGGGACCGTATGCCCTTTGGCCTATGCAGTGGACCGGCCACGTTCCAACGGCTGATGCAGCGGTGTCTGGGTGGCCAGTTGGTGGACTCTACGCTGGTATATCTAGATGATGTCATAGTCTATTACCCAGATTTTGAGTCCCATCTGCGACACCTGGAGGATGTGTTCCGGGCCATGGAGCAGTATGAGTTGAAGCTGCAGCCAGAGAAGTGCCACCTGTTGAGGAAGGAGGTGAAGTTTCTGGGCCATTGTGTGAGTGCCTCGGGGGTCTCGGTGGATCCCGAGAAGGTGGCGGCTGTGCAGGGCTGGGAGGCGCCGAAAACCGTGAGGCAAGTTTGGTCCTTTTTGGGTTTCGTCGGATATTATCGGCGATTCATCAAGGATTTTTCAAAAATTGCCAAACCCTTAAATCAGCTGTTGGCAGGGACTGGGTGCCCTCGCGGCCGTGGGTCTCTCTCCATTGCTTGGAGCCCGGTGTGTGAATCGGCATTTCAAAAGCTGAAGCAAGAGCTGCTCCAGGCTCCGATCTTGGGCTATGCAGATTATTCACAACCTTTCACCTTGTACACAGACGCCAGCAACCTCGGGCTCGGGGCAGTGTTAGCTCAGCAGCAGCAAGGGGTAGAGCGAGTGATCGCCTATGCTAGCCGAAGCCTTCACCTGGCAGAAAGGAACGATTCGAATTACAGTTCATTTAAGCTGGAGTTGCTGGCTTTGAAGTGGGCCCTGAGTGAAAAATTCAAAGACTACTTGTGGGGTGCTAAAGTACAGGTGGTAACAGACAACAACCCCCTGGTCCACTTACAGACGGCTAAGCTGGGGGCAGTGGAGCAAAGATGGGTGGCCCAGCTGGCAAACTTTGACTACCAGATCCATTATCGGCCAGGCCGGGAGCACACGAATGCCGACGTCTTGTCCAGACTCCCGGAGGCACAGCAGACGGTGGGTGAACAAGAGTTACCGATAGGCCAGGAGGAAGGGCTGGCAGTGGGGGTTGTGGAGGTATCGGGGGCTCCACAGGAGGCTGTGCCATTGAGCTGGGGCTGGGACCCGCAACGATGGAGGGAGCGTCAGGAGGAGGACCAGGATTTGAGAACGCTAGGTCATTGGTTAAGACGGAGGAGGGGGCCAACGAAGGTGGAACGGCGAGCCCAGACTCACAAGGTGAGGAAGCTGCTGGGGCAGTGGGCACGCGTTGGCTTGAGGGATGGGGTGATGTGCAGGACGATTAAAGACCCGAAGTCGGGAGAACAGGTCTGCCAGGTGGTGGTGCCAGGAGGCCAGGTGTAGGCTTTGTTTGAGGCCTACCATACACAATTGGGGCATCAGGGGAATGAGAGGACGTTGTCGCTCTTGCGGCGACATTTCTACTGGCCCGGGATGGAGGCCGCTGTGAGTTTGTTCATTCAAGCATGCCCTCGATGTACCCTGTTTAAGGCTCAGAAGGAGGCGAAAGCCCCGATGGTTCCGATACAGGCCAGGGCCCCATTGCATATCCTGGCCATGGATTATCTGACCCTGGGCAGGCCAATGGACCGCTACCAAAACATCTTGGTGGTCACTGACCTGTTTACCAAGTATGCTTGGGCCATCCCTACTTTGGATCAGACAGCCAACGTGACCGCCACCGCTTTATGGAGGGCAGTGATTCAGCCTTTCGGATGCCCAGAATTCTTGCACAGCGACCAGGGGCCGAACTTTGAGTCCAGAGTGATCAGGGAGTTGTGTCGGGTGTATGGATGTACTAAGACCCATACTACCCCCTACCATCCCCAAGGGAATGGGTGCTGCGAACGCTTCAACCAGACTCTGTTGAGTCTACTGGGTACGCTGGACCAGGAACGTCAGAACGATTGGGTGAATAACCTTCCTGCACTGGTCCAGGCCTATAACAACAGCGTCCATAGCACTACGGGGTATGCCAAGACCTACCTGATGTTCGGGAGACACGTGCGGTTGCCGACGGACTTGGTATTGGGGGTGGCCACGTTGGAGGAGACCTCGAGTTTAACCGAGTGGGTAGGACGCCACTACCAGCGCCTTCGCTCCGCCTATGAGCAAGTTTCAAGGAGGATAAATGCTGCCGCAATTAAGAACAAGCAGATGTATGATCGAACGGCCCGAGAAGCCCCGTTGTTACCAGGAGAGAGAGTACTGGTACGGGACAACCGGCGACAGGGGAAAGGGAAGTTGAGTGACCGTTGGGAGTCTGTTCCATATGTGGTGCAGCACCAGCAGGGGCCGGGGCAGCCGGTCTATGCACTTCGACCTGAGGGGAAGGCTGGACCAGAACGGGTATTACATCGCAACTTGATTCGGCCGTGCCCAAACTACCCTAGATCCCCCCTAGAGGCACCACCAGCCCCGACTGTGTGCGTCCCACCGCTGCAAGGATGGGCCATAGTTCCGAGGCTCCCAGAGGCTGAGCCAAGGGGACTGGACCCCGGATCACCACCCAGACGGTCCCAACGAGAGAACCAAGGACGGCCCCCCGAGAGGTATGGGGACTGGGTTGAACAACCACGTTCTAGGGACTAGAACGATTTGGTGGGGGAGGATGTAACCGGGTGACTATTCTGAGCTGAACTTTTTTTCCGGGCGGAACTGGAGTGTGGGAAATATTTCCGCCCGGACTAATTTAAGTGAAACACGAGTTCTGTTCCGTTTGGCCAAGGCGGGGAAATTATCCCAGATACACGGCAGGTGTGGGAAGAGGACGCATACTGGACGTGAGGACGTGTTGGATACTGATTGGAGGATCGGGAAGGAAGCAGAGATATAAAAGGGGCTGGTTTATGAACAGGAAAGGATTTTTTTTTTTTTTTTAGTTCTGCTGTTGTTCCACACGATACGGAAGTGGCTGGTGTGGCGTGGATGTTGTGATTTACGGGCTGCAACGGAGAATCCAAGGAAAGTGGATATTGGAAGTGTGGAGGAAGATAAGTGCCCAACCTTTTTGTATGTTGTGTTTACATCTTATTGTGGATTGGGTTGGAGGAGCGATCCTATGTTTGGAAGGCCCCTGGGTGAAGGAGATCATTGAATTCGTATTGGGAGAGGACAACACTGTGTACTGGCGGGTGAAAACTTTATGAACATTCCTTGTATATTGTGGAGAGTGGATGACGGATGAGGAGGGAGACTAACTGCCTTTGAGAAAGAGTTCCGACTGCATATTGCCCCGTAGCAGTGGGTAATCCCCCCCCCCCCCTCTCTTGTGTTGATCTAATAATCCTCAGTGCTCGTGTGTTTACTCAGGGTTGATAGTAGTGCCTTGTGCTGGAGATCGCTGGGAAAGACGGAGAGACGCCGGTGTACGATATATATGCCTGCCGTGGTCTGCCCCCTGCCTTCGTGAGGGGAATACACCACGGATCTTCTTTCACTGAGTGTGTGGAGTGTGGTGAGTGCTGCTATATTGAAGTGTACACACGAGAAGAATTGTAGTGCCTTTGTGGTGTGTGGTGTTTGTCCGTGGCTGTGTCCCCGGTCGTAGGAAGAGATCTGACGGAGAGGAGCAGTGTATTGGTGGTGACCACAGTCTTTACCTTAAGTAAGCTGGAGCTTGGACGCGTTGGAGGCGCCTCTGGAGGAGGTTGGATGACGTCGCCCACGCAGCGATCTCTGTAAGCTTTTTGAATACTCACCTGTGTATTGAATTCTGTACTTACCTGTGAGCTAGAACCCCTGCACGCTAACAGCCCAGCCCTGTGAATACTCACCTGTGTATTGAACTTTAAACTTACCTGGAGAGGAGTCTGCTGGAAATCAAGGGCTGAAGTGGAGTGCTGTCTAGGAAGGGCTGAAGAGTAGCATTATCGAGGACTGGAATCCGTATCTGTGGACAAAAATAGTTCGAGATATCAGTAGTTTTAAAGTTTCCTCTCCCCTTTTCCCCAAATTTTTAAATAAATAAAATTGTTAAATTTTAATCTTGGTTGTCTGTCCGTTCATTGGGGTGTTGTGGGACCTCCTCGAGGTGGAAGTTAGAGGGAGGAGCGAGACCCGTTAAATTGGTGGTCCGCTCTGACCTGCGACAATTGTCCCCCCACTATATGACCCAATGACCCTCTCAGGTCATTCTCAGACATCTGTTTCCCCCCCCCAGGTGTCATCCTTCTGAACCACACAGCAATTCTAAGAATTCCTAATATTATCAGACCCTCAGTCACCTCACAGAAAACAAACACAATTCAAAATCAAGCAAACTTAAGGCACTCTTTTAAGTTATAAAAGAAGTTATAAAATATGCTAAGGCTTTTTGTATGGGGACAGACCCTATTTCAAGCTAGCAAACAGTATAGATTCAGATAGGCCTGAACATTACTTACTTCAAAGAAAAAAATATTACAAATCTCATACATTTAACACATTTCACTGTATCTTCCGCTACTGGTTGTCCCTTCATCAATTGTTTTCTTGCTACTCAAATCCATGATAACGTCTTCATTGTACACATTCATTTGAACCATTTGATGTGAAACGCTAAACTTCACCAGTCTCTGTACTGAGCTGGATATCAACTAAAAAATACATGGTAGACATAATAGCAGCAAAAATCATTTAGCAGCATTATGTTTACGCTCAGGCTCTTTTACGGCCATTCTCATGTGGGTGATGAAATTGGTAACGTTGTCACTGTAGTCTGGAATATGAAAACAACATGATGTACCCAACCATGATGCTCATAGTTATCTTTCACTTGTGCGCAGACTACTTCGATGGTGTTTTCAGTCTTAACCTTGCTCTTCCCGCTGATAAGGACACTTGATGTTTAGGCTGGATTCTGGCCTTGTTGACGTGTGTGTCTCCACTCCTTTCTGTGGGACCTTTCTGCAGTGGCTGGCCTGGATCCACGTTGCTCTCTCTGCTACTTTCACAGCCGTGTGAGTGGTCAGAAGCACCTGGAACGGTCCCAGCCCTTTCTCCTCAGATCTCGTACCACCACGAAATCTCCTGGTTTCAGGTTGTGCAACGGTGTTTCAGCAACCTTCTCCTGAGCAGCTTTCACCTGAACACAGACATTAGACAACAGAGAAGACATTTCCTTCCAATAACTCAACATGTCATGCTCACACACCTCTGTTGATGGTAGCTGTTGTTTACCCCCCCTCTTTACCCATAAATGGTGGGTTGCCAAAGAGAATTTCAAAAGGGCTCAGGTTTACTCTGGATCGATTTCTCATTCTCATATACATGAGAATGATTGGGAGCACCTTAATCCATGTGAGTTCAGTTTTCTCACAACACTTAGCCAATTAGATTTTTATTGCCACTACACAAAATGTGTTTCATTGTCTGAACTGCTTTTTTTGTGGAATTTCCCCATCTCGGGACTATTTCAGTCAGCAGAGCCCTTACTACTGCTGCTGCATCCTGTTTGGACATTGGGAAGACCTCTACCCATTTGGACCACATGTCCACAAATACCAAACCATTTTTCCTTCCCTTCACATGGGAACAGTTCAATGAAATCCGT
Source organism: Carassius carassius (assembly GCF_963082965.1). Classification (NCBI taxonomy): domain Eukaryota; kingdom Metazoa; phylum Chordata; class Actinopteri; order Cypriniformes; family Cyprinidae; genus Carassius; species Carassius carassius. The sequence goes on from NC_081794.1 coordinate 9,571,750, forward strand.
CGGGGCTGTCTGGGATACCTGAGACATTTTTATGCCTCTTGCCACATTATGTGTATTACAAATGACACATTTTTTTTTTTTTTACAAAAATTTTCTGCATAAATTTTGAACCCCTTTTTAAACCACAATTCTTTAATTTGCATAATCATTCCCCCTTTCGATGCTTGGTCTTTCCCATGCATCGACATAGTGAGGAAGAAGTGTTTAGGTAAAGGCTTGCCATCTCTGCTCATCCATACTCCATTCACCATCATACAACCACACTGCTTCCATTTCTCTCTCTCCTGTCCTATCGCAAATGTCTGCATGCTCTGTAAAGATGAAGAAATGTCAGGGTTATTTTCAGATAACAAAGTACACTCTGATGATTTTGTCTGCTGAGATGTCGCAGCCTTTGCTGCTGCGTCTGCTCTGGCGTTTCCTGTAGATACAGAATCTTTGTTATTAGTATGCGCTGCGCATTTACAAATGGCTATCTTTTCTGGCAGCAAAATAGCGTCTAGCAAATCTGCCACGAGGGGTGCATTTAATATTGGTCGCCTATCTTACTTCAAAAACTTTCTGTGTTTTCACAGCGCCCCAAAATCATGAGTAACCCCGAATGCATAGCGTGAATCTGTGTAAATCGTTACACATTTGTCTGTCATTAGTTTGCATGCTTCTGTTAATGCCACAAGCTCAGCTGCTTGTGCTGAATAATTTGATGGCAATGAGCCAGAGGCCACAATGTCAAATTCATTTATCTCATAACCAACCTTATTCAGGCCTGTTTGTGGATCTTTAAAAGCTGAGCCATCCACAAAGAGGACATTTTCAAATGGTACGTCAGACAGGTCTGGACGTGGCGTACACACTTGTTCAAGTGCTGTTAAACAACAATGATGCTCTTCCCCATCCTCTTCTGTTGGAAGGAGAGTAGCAGCATTCAAGGTTGTGCATCGCTTAACAGTGATATTAGGCATATCAAGCAGAATAGTATGATATCTTAACCATCGAGCTGTTAATAAGTGTGATGTTTTCTGTTCCTGCAAAATCATGGACACTGCGTGAGGCACCATCAATGTCAGATCAGAGTAACCTACGAATTCTCTAGAAGCCCTCACAGCCTTCTCAGCAGCTGCCACCGCCCTCAGACAGTGTGACAGGCCTGCTGCAAATGGGTCTAATTTGCTGGAAAAATATGCAACAGGTCTCAATTTGTCTCCATGATGCTGCAACAATATAGAAGTCATAAATAAATTTTTCCCATCAACCATCTGAACAAAGGGTTTATTTGGCGCAACAGACAGCTGAACTTTCATGTTCAGAAATGCCTCTTCCGCTTTCTCTGTCCACTCAATCCTGTCACATAAATTCAACCCCTTCCCTCTCAGGGCTCTCAGGGGCAGCTCAAAAGTTGCATAATTTGGATTGCATAATTAGTGGTTTGGGGACCTCTTATATAGCTTTAACCCTTTTTTCAGACAGTGATTTGCTATTTGGTGTTATTACATGCCCCAGGAATGTAATCTGTTGTTTTAGAAACTACAGTTTTGTCAGACTGACTTTATGGCCCTCCGAGCCAGATGGTTCAAGAGGGTCACAGTGTCAGTCACGCATGTGAGCTCATCACGAGCACACAAGCAAAGATCATCCACATACTGTAATAAAGCTGTACCTTCAAATGCAAATCAGAATTGGTCTTTATCAACTGGCATGCTAAAAAATGCATTTGCCAAATCTACCACTGAGAAGAATGTTGCATCTTGTGGTGTTTGTGACGAAATTGTGTATGGATTTAGTACTGATGGAGCTCTCCGCCTGACAGCAGCGTTCACAGCCTGTAAATCCTGTACAAATCGCCACTCTGTGGGCTGACCCTCATCCCTTATTTTTTTTTACAGGAAAAATGAAGTGCATATTGGAGAATCATTGCATGGCACCATTATTCCCTCTGTTAATAGTGACTCAAATACTGGTTTTATACCAAGAATCGGCTCTAGTTTTAGAGGGTATTGACGTTGACATGGTCTGTAATCAGATTTTGAAGTGACCACAACTGGTTCACATCCTTTAATTAAACCCACATCATATTTGCTGTTTTTCTGTCTGGCAAACTGAAACTGCTCACACATTTTCTGTCTAAAACATTTTCTCAAAACGTAAAGTTTCTCCTTTTCCTCCCTCAAACCAGTCTTTTTCGTACTGGTCATCTTGTTGTACTACAACATGTGACGTGCAATGCAATTTGTCAGGCAACATGATTTTTCTGTCAAATGGTTTTGTTAAATTTTTAGCCAGTTCACACATAATTCCAGCCCAATCAGAATTTATGATGTGCCATTCATATGCCCATTTTGGTTCTGCTTGCAGACAGCAAATCTGCTCTTTCTCTGCCACTCAGACACCCCCCAGAGTCTGCAATCAGTGCCAAATTTAGTTTGCACAATAAATCTCTCCCCATCAAAGGCACTGGACATGCAGGGGTGTAGAGAAAAGCATGCCTCAGCACCTCTCCCCTTTCTGGTTTACAATTCAGAGGCACTGTGAACCTTTCACAAATTACGTGCCCTGATGCAGAAATTGACTCATTAATTTCGCCTGTTAATTGTGGTTGGCATTGCAAATCACATGGCTGTATAGCTATGTATATATATCAGCTAAAAACTCAATCAATATCCCCTCTCTAGCATAGGATATTTAGGCATTTTCATAAAGGCTTCACTCTTAAACATAATAGCACATTTATCAGGATGCTTATCAACAGAATCAGACATACACAAAGGAAAGCAAGCGTTTTCTTCATTGCAGAGAGCAGAAAGTACATCAGTGTATGTGTGTGTGTTTGTGGTTAGAAAATTTCACTTCCCTGACTTGTGACCGTTGGTTGCTCGCCCTGGACCCCTCCTCTCTGCTCTCCGTATCCCTCGCTTCAGTCTGCTTGTTGATTTCGCCGGTTCTCCGGGCAATTCCTTGCCCAATGACCGTCCTTTTTGCACAGTCTGCATCTGGTACACTTGAATGTCGTATGTTCATCAGTCTTGCAGATCCGACAACCCCATCTTTCAGAGTTTCTTTCAGTTTCTTTCGGATATCTTCCTCCTCCTCTCTTCCATCTTCCCCCTTTCGATTGCTGGTTTAGCTGCGCAGAATGGCCCCCAGGCTTCGACACGGCTTGCACTATCGCCAGCTGCCACTCTCTGTTGGTCTTGGCTTTAACTCTTTCCTTCGCCGTCTGCATCTCCTCTGCATGCAAAGCGTGTGCTAAAACAGCAGATAGCCGTCCACTCTTCCATTCACTTTTCCATTCATTAGTTCGGTGGCAGTCTGCCTTAAACTCCCTCCTACGTACAGGAGAATTCATCCCGCCTTTCACGTATCCAAAATCAAGCCCGTATTTCATTCTCCCATTAATCCGCCTACCCCGGTTCCTCCCCCGCCGCGACTCGTAGATGGGGAGACCACCTATTTGGTCAATCGCATTCTGGACTCTAGACGGAGGGGACGCGGATTTCAATACTTGGTGGACTGGGAGGGTTACGGTCCGGAGGAGAGAAGTTGGGTACCTGCTAGGGACATTCTGGATCACTCCCTTATCGATGATTACAATCGACTGGTAAGAGATTCTGGGGTACTGTCACGGTTCGTGAATGCACCGTCTCCAGCTGTATTCATGTTACGTCATGTTGATTGTTTCATGTGGGTGTTGCCGCTGATCATCTGACCTATTTAACGCCCTGTCTTTCGTCTCCTGTTTGTCAGATCGTTGTTTGAGGTCTTCCATGTCTAATGTCTGATTCGTGTGTTCCTGCCTTGCTTTGTCTCCTGTTCGGTTTCTGTTGGATCATTACCTTCGCTCACGGATTATCATCACCTCACTAGGATTTACCACCACCGTCATCATCATCAGCGCACTCAATTCACCTACTTACCAGTCTGTGCTGCCATCGCGGTTCCTGCATCATTCTCCAACCTACCATCATCTCAAATATTATTATAAACTCTGTTAACTTGCTTTTGCCTCGGGTCCTTCATAATCCAGCGTCACAGGCTATCTATTTGCTCGCACACGAACAGCTCCGTTTCATCTCGGAGATGCGTTCTGTCTTTGCGCTTGTGAAAACACACTGTTGCTCACATGAAAAAAATTCTGTGTCAGTATTATGACCAGTACTTAGTTTCATCCTGCTGGATCCTTTTCCGGAAAAGTTCAGGTTTGGAATTTTTGCGTTCCGGTAGGCCTGTTTTTAAAAACCCAGAATTTACAGCGCATTAGTGTGTGTGTGTGCGCGCATACGAAAATGGCGCAAGCAGTGTTGGGGAGTAACTAGTTACATGTAACGGCGTTACGTAATTTAATTACAAAATAAATGTAACAGTAATCAGTTACAGTTACTAAGAAAAAATGAGTAATTAAATTACAGTTACTTATGAAAATTGTAACGATTACAAAGAGGATTACATTTGAATATTTACACACATCCACATACAGCTTATTTCTTTCCCAAATTGCACTAAAACATATGGCCCGTAATCTCCGAGACGCGGAAAACACATTCGTAGAATCCAGTCATAAAAATGGAATTCAGCCTATAACGCGGACGCAATATGCCACATTTTGGACGAATAAATCAAAAGTAGGTCAGTACACTTGAATCAAAACCCGATATGGACTGATGTCTGTGAATATTAAGCCGCAAAAAGACTGAATATGAATCCTGCACGTTCTGCGTGTCTGTGGAAATCAGGCGCTGACTGGACATCGGGAGAACCGGGACTATTCCCGGTGGCCTGGCAGACGATTTGGACTTCTACTTTAATATTGTTATTGTATAATTGCAGGCCGAATATACTAAAGCGATTATTTCCGAATCCGCCATTCGATAATTAAATCTCTAATAAATCATGAATCGGTTAGTCGTGACTGGCAATGGTTGGGCTCGCGCGCTCTCTGCGCCTCCGCCGAACGGTTTGGATCAGACTCTGAGTAATCAATGCGAGAGAGACCGTCGTGAACTGTGTAAGCGCACAGCTGGAGCAGAGAAGCGACACTTCTGTCCAGGGTTTCAGGTGCAGGTCAGTTTCATCTGTAAATATGCTAATGTAGTTTTGTCTTTGTTTACTTAGTCAAGCAGCAGCAACAGCACATTGCTCACACTCACTCAAAATACTGTATAAACGACGTCATTATTATCTATTGTAATGTTACAGTAGTAACCCAGACAGCATGGTAACATTGATTCAGTGTTGAGTTTTGATCCAAACCATCATTTTGGTTGACATCAAAATTTCAATGTTTAAAGTGTGTTGGATCAGCATTGAAATTTTGATGAAAGGGAACAGCACACATGGGTGAAGGCAGTGACATTGAACTAACATTGAGTCTTAGTTCATGAGCACAATATCTTGCAGGCATGTATCTGTGCAAAACACTACTGGGTGTTTCCCAATCAGTGGGGCGTTTCAGTTTATGATGGGCACTTTCAATGGTGTTACCTCATTTGCTCTAATACACTGGGGATTTGCTTTAGGGGTGGGCCCTCATGATTTTAGCAAGTCTTTTGAAAAATGGTTGAAAAACCAATTGTAGTTTGAAAATTGGCACTAATTGGTATACGCCCATTTTGGTTTTGCATGTGGGCTTCTCAATAGTTAATTAATGCTTCCTTTATTGAGAGAAAACACAAGGTGCGTCCTATACGGAAGTCTTGACATGCATGACCTCTCTGAGTTTCAAACAATGGTGCATATAATTAATTTCTGTTTTTAGCATGCTTTTTACTTGCATTTTATTTATTGTTACTAAATCTACTAACATACATTAATTTTCAAAGTAAGTAAAAAGTGTTGAAATAAATTGCACAGTAGCATGGGGACATTGATTCAATGTAGTGTTTTCATCCAAAACATGTTGAATCATCATTGATATTTTGATTAAAGGCAAGAGCCAAAATGGAGGTGGGTGATGAAAAATGATCTCCAATTCATCTTTAGCCTTGATTGATAAAATTCTACAACATTTAGCTGATCTCTAGGAGCTCATGAGCATGAATATTAAACTTGACATAGCCTATGTTTCTGTTACTCTACAATTACTCCAAGGCATTCAGTAAGAGGGGTTAAGGCTGATGAGGATGGGTAATTAAAGAAAAGAGAAGCACACCCTTAATCATGCTGACATTGATCATACATTGAGTTGTAGTCCACAGCATAACTGCTGGTCACAAGATTGGATTGTATCCCATCTCCTGCTAGCAGATTTATTAGGTAAACATTCATATTCCTAAAAAAAAGTATCAAACGTAACAGTTCTAAAAGGTAAAACTCAAAATCAAAGATGTTTTCATGTGATATTCAAATAGAATAATGGTTTAGCATTAGATAAATCTGCAGCTTTAATGAAACAGCTTTATAATTAAGCTGTTCCCACAAACTAAATTCAGAACATTTCACTTGCTACAATAAATAGGTTCTTGGTAAATTAGGTGCCATAAAATTTACAAACCGTCAACATACTGAAGTCTTGTGTATTATAGCTCTTCCATTTGCAAATGTTCAAAGCACTAAATGTAAAATATATTGAAACAGTAATAGAGTTTAGATTATTTTAAATCAGTGATACTAAAATCATGTTCTAACTGTCTGTATTCTTAAATAGTTAAAAGTAAATGTTATATTTTCAATATATTTGTATGTGACTTTATGTATGTATGTATGTATGTATGTATGTATGTATGTTATATGTATGAGAACTTATTTGACTTTTTCAGAGAATCCAAAAGAAAAGAGCCACAGTCTGAGCCAGATTTTATCAAATTGAACAGTTGCACCACTTGCAGCAATAATGACTTCACGGTGGTCAAAGAGGCGTAAATTGAAATCAATGATTAAGTCCACAGAATCAGAAATACTACAACAATTCTATGAAACCAGTGCACAAAATTCTGTGTCAGAAGAAAATCATGTTGAAGCAGTAAAAGATTATGTTGAATACCCTAAAGTTGTTATAGACTCAGCTGGTTCAGACTGTAATGATTCAGTCACAGATAAGTTCCCTGGTGGGGTGTCCGCTGAGGTTCTGTGGCATCCAACCAATATACACAATGTTAATAATGACACAGTCAACTTATCAGACGTTGACTCTGATACTGAGTCAGAAGCTCCAACGAGTGAGTTTCTTTTAAGGAGTTTGCGATATTGGGCCTCAACCTTCTCATTCTCACTTGCTGCACTCAGTGCACTTTTAAGTATTTTGAGAATGTTTCATCCAGAATTTGCCCACAGATGCCAGGACAATTCTTAAGACCCAAACCCATGTATCTACCATAAAGATGGAAGGTGGGGAGTATTATCATTTTGGTTTGGCAAAGGGGATATTGTCGTGTTTGAAAAGCTTAATTCTGCCTGAACAATTGAAAATAGTTAAAGTACAGTTCAATTTAGATGGCCTTCCACTTTTCAAAAGCTGTACACTTCAATTCTGGCCAATTCTTGCCATTGTCAATTGTGATTATACTAAACATCCCTTCCTCGTTGGCCTTTACTGTGGTATGAAAAAGCCCAAGTGCATATTTGAGTTCTTAAAGCCATTTATTGATGATTTAGCTGATGTTCTTATGGGTGGTATTGTTTACAATGGTCAAAGCATATTGGTAGAAGTAAGCTCTTTTGTGTGTGATGCCCCTGCCAGAGCCTTTGTTAAAAATATAAAATCTCACAATGGCTACTCAGGCTGTGACAAATGTGTTCAAGTGGGTGAGTGGCAAAATAAAATGACATACCCAGAAACTGATGCAAAGTTGAGGACGGATTCTGATTTTAATGATATGATTGATGAAGACCACCACTTGAACCAAAAACTTTCTCCTTTAGCTGGCTTGGTAAAAATGGTTACCATGTTTCCATTAGATTATATGCACTTGTGCTGTCTAGGCGTCACTAGGAAACTTTTGAACTTATGGATCAGAGGTAAAGCACATACTACTAGGTTGTCCGCTCAAACTGTAGCTGACATTTCTGAAAAGTTAAAGCTGCTGAGTTCCTACACGCCGGTTGAGTTTAGTCGGAAACCAAGAGGGTTATCAGAAATTGACTGCTGGAAAGCTACTGAGCTGCGCTCTTTTATGTTGTACACAGGCCCTGTTGTGCTTCAGAATAGCATTCAAATGCCGATGTATGAGAACTTTATGCTGTTTTCTGTTGCAATGCATTTGCTTTTATCCTCTGGAACCCCAGAGGCGATGATTGATTGTGCTCATGAATTGCTTGTCTCATTTGTATGCCACTTTGGACAACTGTATGGTAAACATGAAATAGTCTACAATATACACCAGCTCACTCATCTGGCTGAAGAGTATCGTCTCTTTGGACCTTTGGATAATGTGTCAGCATTTCCTTTTGAGAATTATTTAGGACAAATAAAACGTCTTTTGCGCAAGCCTCACTTACCCTTACAGCAAGTTGTGAAAAGGTTATCTGAGATGCCAAGTCCAGATTCACCAAAGCCTCATGAGTGCAACTTAAGTCAGACACATTTTGATGGTCCAGTGCTCCATAGCCTTAGTCTTGGCAAACAGTTCAGAAAAGCTGTCACTGAAAAGTACACTCTGTCAATAGTGCAAGGAGATAATTGTGTGCAAATAGTTGGCCACATTGCTATTTTAAGAAATATCATTAAGGTAGATGGAGTAGGGATTTTTGTCCTGTTTCAAAAGTTTCACAATCAGGAGTCATTTTTCTCCTACCCATTTGAGTCAACCAGCATAGGTTGTTATAAAGTTTGGGAGTTGCATGACAATCTAGATATGGCCAGGCTCCAAGATATTAAGCTGAAATATTTCCTCTGTCCTGACAAGAATGTTTTCATTGCCATGCCACTCATCCATATGACATAATTAATTGTTTGTAGATTAAAACATGATTTTGCTATTGTAAGAAAAGCTTGTACTTAACATAATTAGTTCCTGCTTTTCCATCTCCAAGGAAAAGTTTACATTTCTAATCTTGTATTGTAGGGGAGTTATTTTGTTTTAAAAAATGAAGCAGTGGTGCATCGTTCAATTTCAAAATGGTGGCACAGAAATTGTGCCAAACAGCTGGCTGATTGGAAATAAGCTTCTTTGGCCACCATATCCACCCAAGGACACAGCCAAGACACGGGCTGCAGTGAAAAAATATGAGCTGCCTACTGAGGAATGGTTGTCCTATGAACCTGTTAGACACCTTGCAATTCGGCGTAAGTGTATAAATTAATATGAGTTGGAATTTGAATTATTGTGGACTTTATTACACTCACAACATATAACTTGCAGCCACATATGAAGAAGCTGAGAAGGGTTTGAAAAGATACCTACAGGAGAACTGCGACACAAGTGACATTCAGTCTGAAGTAGAAACTGAGAAGTTTAAAAAAAGAAAATCCAGGTAACACAATTAATGAATGACAAGGGGAAATAATAATCATAACATGAAATTCCTAGATGTATCTGAAGTTTTATTTCTCTATTAGACACAATCCCATTTACAACACATCTGATACAGAAGAGGAAGTTAAAAAAGAAAGCTCTGCCCAGCTCCTAGACTTCTATTTCCAGGTATAACAGTGATGTTATGTAACTAAGACTGAGTGGCACAATATATGCAATTGTTCCATTTATGTGGACATTCCAAAATGTAATTTTGCTAACATGTAAAATCTGTTTCACTGCAGTCTCCAATATAATGCAGGCTCCTGTTCAATCAGCTTCCAGAGTCCAGACCTTTGTCCAGCCCTCTAATCAAATTCTGCCTAACCATCCCTCCAAGTCCTCTGACCAGATGTGCAACAGTTCTCCATACTTGACTGAGTCAAGTAAATCATCAGCCCTGCCTGCCATGTACCCCTGCCAGGAACCATCTTCCAAGGATCATGAGGGTATCCATTCCAGAAGTGCTTTGGCAGTTTTGCAATGAGACCAATATTTGCTTTGATTTTAATGTCCAGCTTCCTAATTTCAGGCAGTTTACACCAATATACAATACTGTTACTTTATCATAAAATATAATTTGGTTGCTAATCTGCAAGTCTGTTCACTAGCAATAGTTTTTTCTTGTTGCAGATGCAAGGGATTCTGCAAGAGAGTTAATGAAAGGCAAGTGCAGAGAAGTGTTCCTACTTTCCTTATACAGTATACATGTTAAATATGTTTTGACCTGTAATGTTTTTTATTCTCCACAAGATGTTGCTTTACAAAAGTTGATCGGAACTGTAACTGAACTTGTAAAAGAAGTGAAGGAACTGCGTGAGGAATGTCAGGAATTCTTCAGACAGTTCTTGCCCTCAAAGCAACCACTACAACCGTTGCCTGTCTCAGTCCCTCTGCACAATAGTGATGAGCTTGAGAGTGCAGAGGAGATATTAGCATCCAGTGAAGCAAGGACAATAATGGTTTGTGGTTCTATGTTGACCATTTTGTTGTTAACCCATTATTATTATTATTTTTTTAACATTTTACATGTTCTCTCTGCTTTGTGTTCACATTTTGTATGGCAGGTAAAACACTTCAGCATAATTGGAGGAACCTCATTGGAAGTTAGGGTCCGTCGCATGCTTTCTTGTGCACTGACCAATGAGCTGGCATCATCACTAAATTGGGCTGGGAAGATGGTTAAAAAGCAGTCAAGGCAAAAGAGGGCATTCAAGGATACGTTCTTGAATATGTGTATATTTGGTGAGTTATTACTATCAATAATTTTAATTGTCGTTCTGCCTTTTGTGTTCCCAGAAATTGACCTTACTTCATCCAATATTTCCCTGTTCCAGTTCCTCCTTTAATGTATTAAATTGCATACATTTCATATCCTGTTGTTTTTCTTTTGTTAGATGCTGTGACTTTGCAGATGGGTGTGGGAAACGTTTCCCAGTATGAATATAGTCAGGCAGTCCAGAAATGGCTCCGATATGCACCGTACCATGTGGGCGGAACTGCACTTCAAACAAGTGAAACTGTTCCGTCGGTGCCTCCAGATACAAATTAATTAGCTTTTTTGTTCATTGGTTTATTTGTTTATTGGTTTACTTTTGAGTCTGTATTTTTATTATTTATTTTTTTTTACATGGAATTGAGTGCTTTGAGTTGAATGAATTAAAAGAACAAAGACTGGAAAATAAAGAAGAATGTGATTGAAACAGTGTTTTTAATTTTTTATTAATATAGTTGGTTGAATATTGATTCAATGTTATGAGCATGTTTTGTCTTCAATATTAATAATGTTTCGAATGTGGGTGCAAAAGTGACATTGAAACAACATCACTTTGTAATGTTGAAGGAATATTAACACCATTGATTTGTGGTTGAAATCTGAAGATTATTTCAATATTAACCGAGGGTGCAAAAGTAACGTTGAAACAACATCACTTTGCAATATTGAAGCAATATTAACACCATTGATTTGTGGTTGAAATCTGAACATTATTTCAATATTAACCAAGGGTGCAAAAGTGACGTTGAAACAACATCACTTTGTAATGTTGAAGCAATATTAACACCATTGATTTGTGGTTGAAATCTGAACATTATTTCAATATTAACCAAGGGTGCAAAAGTGACGTTGAAACAACATCACTTTGTAATGTTGAAACAATATTAACACCATTGATTTATGGTTGAAATCTGAACATTATTTCAATATTAACTGAGGGTGCAAGAGTGATGTTAAAGCAACATCACTTTCTAACATTATTTCAATGTAATCAGCGTTGACACATCAACACTGACTCAACATTGTTTCAGTGGTTACATGCTATCTGGGAAGTTAGCAGACAAATCATCATATTTTATCATAGGTTTAGGGGGAGCTAGTGCATACAAAAACACAACCCTTAGGAAAATTAATGTAGCCTATGGTAGCCTATGGCACTAACCGTGGTTTAACTATGGAATTTGTAGTAAAAATAAATACAAGTGGTAATACATTTGCCAAAAAAACAAAATTGCACTTACAAAACATGGTAAAAGTCAAATAAAAATCTTCAGTATTAAAGTCATGAGAGAGATGGGTGGATAATGGAAGTGAAGGTGCAGTTCAGGAGAGAACTCTTAATTACGTTGCAAGTCCCCCAACCTAAGGATTCAAATCTTTTTTCAGGTCCAAAACAAAAATAGGGTTGTCCATGTTTCAGAATGGGTTGTTGGTGTATGAGTGTGAGATTTCCCAGCCTTCCCTTTGAACTTCAGATCAATCTCTAAGTAAAAGGCAGTACTAAAGTCTGATTGTGTGGTGGATGTGTTCAAATGTGATCATCTTAATTCAGGTGATGAAGGATGGTGAAAGTCTGACAGTATTGAGCACTACTGTAAGGTTAAACCTGCATGGTGTAAAATGGTTGAAGATGATTAACAGTTGCAAATTAACATTCATTAGAAATTTATAAAAGTAATCAAAATGTACTCATAAGTAATTAGTTACATTACTTTATTAAAGTAATTAAAAAAGTTACACTACTATTACATTTTAAATAGGGTAACTTGTAATCTGTAACCTATTACATTTCCAAAGTAACCTTCCCAACACTGGGCGCAAGCGTGGATTTGGCTAGATTTATTTGGAGGTTATTGCTCACGTCTCATTCGGCACAACTGTTTCCACATTCGCAATGTATTTGAATGTTAAATTATTATTTATAATGTAATGTAAACTACTAGGCTTGTACTTTACATGCATTCGCATAGAAAAGATCATTCTCTTCACATGATCAAAAATGTCTTTGGCATAACAGCAGAATGGACTGGTTTACTAAGCCGGTTTTATTTACCCAAATTGTCAACCGCATTACATTTAACATCACAGGTCTTTTTTTTTTATCACTGTCCATATAGGTAATATTAACTTGTAGCCTAAATGATTAACTAACAATCTGGTCAACAAAGTTCTTTAGTCGTAGAACACTTCTAAAAGAAAGGTCACTTACTATAAAAGTGTTGCTGCTTAAAGTGCTTCACTGAGCTGAAATGTTATATTAAAACATGTCAAGATAAATGAAATAATAAGACAATCTAAATTAAGTGTTTTAAGGGCTTCAAACTGAACATCTCATGGCTCAATGTCTTATGGACTATCCTCCATTGCATTCACATGCCCTTTGGTTGGCCTTCTTGATCTTTGTCCTTGGCTAAATCAGCAGGCCACACACTCTGTAGCATCAAAATCTTCCAGACTTGGCCTCTCTACACTGATTCTTATCAGATCTTTTAATTTAATTTAGGAGCATTTTTTTTTGTTAAATATAAGTTTGACTTTTTTTTTTTTTTTTTATTATTTTTTTTTTAATTTTAATTTTTTTCAATTTAGCCCTCTCAAATCATCACGACTTGCCAAAAATAAAATGTAAAGATATAAAACAGTTCAAGCATATAACAATGTTTAAATGTTAGACCCAGATAAATGTGCCCTACATCCAATAGTTTGTGCGGGGATGCTTCGGGACATGGAGACACCAGCGTGATCAATTGTATTTTTTTTTCAGTGGATATGCCATCCTTTTTGCTCATATAGGTAAGAGTAATAGGGGAGCACGGGGCACAATGTAATACGGGGTTAGTTGTAACACTATTATTTTCACACATTCTAGCATAACAAAATTTACAGTATTTATTAGTTACCATATCAACATTGTATAGAAAAAAATGTGCGACACAATTCAAAAATCCTTTGAAGATATCGCTTAACATTTGTTTTCAAATTAAAATTCTGGGTTTAGTAAATCTTTCATCTCAGTTTTTATTATTCATTTAAAATTAGACAAATCTGCTATTATTTTAATCTCTAATCTGTTATTTATCACTTCAGATAGTTTATAAACGCTTTGAGAAGACACTAACCAGTTTTAAATCCCATTTGCGCAGATGGGGTACATTGTAACACTGAATTACAATGTGCTATTTTATTTACTTGAATGAATTTTAATGAGAAACAACAAAAAACATGAATAAAGACTGACAGTTAATGTTTATGTTTAGAATGTAAAGCATTTTTGCTCGTTTATGTAGGCCGTCCCAAACATGGTTGCAATGTGTTCATAGTCAAACTGTAAAATCAGATCATTTTTAATTATTAAAAAAGCTATTATTTTATAATAAATAATATTATAATAATATTATATGCGACCCTCCAAGCAAGCCATTGCCTTTGTCAGAGCTGGAGAGCTGCCATAACCAGCCGCAAAAACATCTGCAGGTATCTTGGCCACTGCGAGGGACTGGCAACTGTTGGTGGACTTGCAGCAGCAACTCAAGTTCCCCAACCATGTTGTGATCACCACCTTAAGACCCGACATCGTACTCTTGTCGGAGTCCACTAAACAAGTAGTTCTGTTGGAGCTTACAGTCCCCTGGGAAGACCGCTTGGAAGAGGCCTTTGAGAGGAAGCTCGCCAAGTACGAGGGACTGGTCAGTGAGTGCAGACAAGCTGGATGGAGAGCTAGGTGTCTCCCAATAGAGGTAGGATGCAGGGGCTTTATAGCCTGATCCCTGGCCAGAGCCTTCAGCTTGTTAGGTATAGATGGGGTGAGGAGGAGAAGAGCCATCAGCAACACCAGTGAAGCAGCAGAGAAAGCCTCAAGATGGCTATGGCTAAAGAGAGGAGATCCATGGAGGAAGGGTAGCTAGATTTGCCAACTGGACACAAGCTGTGGTCTGATCAACCACAGCTGGGTCGCCTGGATGAGGGTGTATGATGTTGAAAGACCCGAAACACTCCAGGATGAGTCCAGAAAACATCACTGAAGATGTGTCCAGTAGCATCAGTAGATGTATTTGCACAGCTATTAGAATTGTTTTTTTTATTTATTAACAAAATATTGTAGTTTGTCTAGTATATTATTTTTCATTCGATCAGATAACATTTTAAGCTGTCATATGGTCATGTTACAAGGTCCCCTTCAGCTTTTACAATTGTACCCCACTTCAAGGGTTATGTTGTCACATTTCACTTCCATTTTTTGAGGATAAATAAAGAAAACAAGTATACATTGTATGTGACGCTGGATTATGAAGGACAGGAGGCAAAAGCAAGTTAACAGAGTTTATTATAATATTTGAGATGATGGTAGGTTGGAGAATGATGCAGGAACCGCGATGGTAGCACAGACTGGTGAGTACGTGAATTGAGTGCGCTGATGATGATGACGGCGGTGGTAAATCCAAGTGAGGTGACGATAATCCGTGAGCGAAAGTAATGATCCAACAGAAACCGAACAGGAGACAAAGCAAGGCAGGAACACACGAATCAAACATCAGACACGGACGACCTCAAACAACGATCTGACAAACAGGAGACGAAAGACAGGGCGTTAAATAGGCAGTTGGAATGAGTAGCACCTGCCCACCCACATGAAACAATGTAACATTCATGACGTAACATGAATACAGCTGAAGAATTCACATTCACGAACCGTGACAGTACCCCTCCTCCTAAGGACGCCTCCTGGCGTCCCCAGAATCTCTTACCTGTCGATTGTAATCATCGATAAGGGAGTGATCCAGAATGTACCTAGCAGGTACCCAACTTCTCTCCTCCGGACCGTAACCCTCCCAGTCCACCAAGTATTAAAATCCGCGTCCCCTCCGTCTAGAGTCCAGAATGCGATTGACCAAATAGGTGGTCTCCCCATCTATGAGTCGCGGCGGGGGAGGAACCGGGGTAGGCGGATTAATGGGAGAATGAAATACGGGCTTGATTTTGGATACGTGAAAGGCGGGATGAATTCTCCTGTACGTAGGAGGGAGTTTAAGGCGGATTGCCACCGGACTAACGATCTTGGTGACAGTAAACAGGCCAATAAATTTGGGAGCCAATTTATTAGATACGGAACGGAGAGGAATATTCTTGGTATAAAGCCACACTTTTTGACCCACGACGTATACGGGAGGCCTAGACCGGTGGCGATCGGCTTTGGCCTTGGTGCGCGCCCCCACTTGGAGTAGAGTCTCGCGGGCTCTGGTCCAAGTGCGGTGACACCTCTGGACGAAGGCGTGAACGGAGGGGACCGCAACTTCGGATTCCATACTGGGAAAAATAGGTGGCTGGTAACCTACACTACACTCAAAAGGAGATAGGCCCGTAGCTGATACTGGTAAGGTATTGTGGGCGTACTTCACCATAGACAATTGTTGGCTCCAGGAGGAAGGATTCTTGGAGACCAAACATCGCAACACCCTTTCCAAATCTTGGTTGGCTCTCTCGGTTTGACCATTGCTCTGGGGGTGAAACCCTGAGGACAGACTTACAGTCGCTCCCAGTAGTTTACAGAATTCTCGCTAAAATTTAGACACAAATTGGGGTCCCCTGTCGGAAACCACGTCAATCGGGAGGCCATGTAAACGAAAGACGTGGTCTACGACGGTCAATGCTGTCTCCTTGGCTGAGGGTAATATGGGCAAGGGAATAAAGTGGGCTGCCTTCGAGAACCGGTCCACCACGGTTAAAACAACCGTGTTGCCCTGGGAGGGCGGGAGGGCGGTAATAAAATGTAGTGCGATGTGGGACCAGGGCAATGTTCCCTCTAATTTTTTTCAGCACTGAGCAGATTCTTTTTTTTCTTAGCACACATTTCAGTACTGTGAGCAATTCGCAACCACACGACCTGCCGAAAATGACTACGAGCCTGCATAAGCCAAAGAGATGACAGTAAATGCATCAATATGTTTACAAGGTTGATATTTATTCAATATCCTTTATAATGGTTGGACTTTGGGAAGATTTTAATGATGGTGTTTTACCAGTCAGTTTAGTTGAACTTTAAGGATCTTTGGTTGATAAGGTTTCAATAAGGTTTAGAGAGGTTATTATGACTGGTTCACTGGTCATTATGACTGATAATGATATATAAAAAATAAAAGTATCCAAGATGTTTAGTCATTTCTCAGCAGGTACAACATTTAAGTGGAACTTCATTGAAAGAAAATGCTAATGCAGTGCTTAACAATAATAGGCCTATTAAATTGACATGGTGTACATTTTCCTAAAGGTAGCCTATATAAACAATTTAATAACTGCAACAAACTAGTGCAACAAACTAGGTTACAAAACATGTTATTTGAATTTCATTGAGGATGATAGGCCTATCTGGCTATGTGGCTCATCTTGTCTGCAGGCCTATGGAAGACACATCTCTCCTAAGAACAGCATCTGAAAAACAGGTTAACCAAAAGAGAAACATCATTTCTCTTCAAAACACAAAATCATTATTACATTAAATAACAGCAAATATACTAAAACAGAATTAACCTACATGATTCAATGACTAAACATAATTATGTCAAAATGTTGTTGCAGTAATCAAGATCACTTTGATCTATATTTGGCCTAATAGGTCTAATTGAAAATATTGGAAATAAATTTCTACCTCAAATCTTCTCTCGTCTTCTCTCGTCTTTGTCTCTCGTCTTCTCTCGTCTTTGTCCCCTTTCCAGTGGTTGTAGACCTTGTCGAGGTCTATAGGACCCTCTTTTTGCCTTGATTTAATCCTCATCAGTTGGTCCAAATGGAAAACTTCAAGGCGGTTGCGTGATTTTGTCTTAATGGCATTCATTAGACTGAAACCACGTTCACAGTCGGCGCTGGATGCTTGGAATGTGCCACAAATGTCAAGAAGTTTTGCCAGATCTGGAAAATGCTCACTTTTCAGCGACCAGGTTACAATCTCAGAAAATGATCTGAGCAGTCCGATTTTCCTTTTTTCATTAACCATTAACTTGAATTCGTTGTATTGTTGACAAATGCGCCCCGGGACCGAATCGTCTGCTTCATCCATAAGCTCTTCAAACTTCTTCGCCAGACTGGTCACGTCATTCAGCCCATGATCAAATTCACCAACTGCATGATCCAATGTGTCCGGCTCAAACGCAGCCCACTCTTTGAGCTCATTTTCAGGGAAGCGGGCATCCAAGTGCTCACAAACTTTATGGACAAACAGAAGAATGTCCCGTGTGTTCACTGCACTCTCACTTTCCAAAACTGTGAGCGCTCGTTTGCCCCAGTGAACTCGCTCTCCTAAATATTGCGCTCGTAGTTTCTGTATTTTCGCTCTGGCAATGCAGTGCCCATCCATGACCGTAAGATTACTGCGCTGTAAGTAGGTGCACAGCTGAGTGAGTTCCTCAAGCACTTCTGCTAGCACAGTGATTGCAAATTTGTACTTGGTGTCGGTTAGTTTTCTATGACAGTATTTCGCAATGGGGTAAGAGTCAGCGTCTTTGGCACAGTATTCGGTCAACGCGCTGAAATTTCGCAAAAAAGCGTGCACAGCTTGGTAGCGTGACAGCCAACGCACTTCATTCAAAGGTCTAAAAGACAGCGAATCCACTTCTAAAACCTCTGCCATCTCTCTGAATTTGGCTTTCTTCACAGATGATCTGCAAAACATGGAGTATACTGTCCGGAGTAGCGTTTCTACCTCCTTCATTATAGGGACATCTTTCCATGCGTCATCAATTCCTAAGTCCTCCCTATGGGCCACGCAGTGTTGCTCAGTCAGGTGTGGTACCTGACGCTTCAGTAAAGCAGCCACTCCTTTATGTCTGCCTAACATGACAGAAGCACCATCTGATGTAAACATGACCATTTTGTTCATGTCTAGCGCATGGTCTGCGTAGAACTTGGTAATGGCATCAACGATGTTTTCTGCAGTGCATCCTGAAAGCTGAATGATTCCAGCAAAAACTGTCTTGTAACTGAAATCAGTTTGCTCCCGAAACTTAATGTAAAGCACAAGCATCTTATGCACTGAGATATCGGTACTTTCATCCACAATTAGTGTGTGGACACGAGCATTTCTTATGCTGCTTATCATCTCAGTCTGCACAACTGAGTTGATGCATTCCACAAATTCAAAAGCATAATTTTAGCTTCTCCAACTCTGAGGTAGGTCGACGTATTTTGCCATATGATCGTGTATATCCTGAACTGATAACATGGACATGTTGGTGTTAATTGCTAGCATCACATTGTCGATCAATATTTTTATTTGTTCAGGGTCGGATCGTGCTCTCTGAATTCGTCTCTCTCGGGATTCATTAGTTTCGGCGAGAATTTTATCGATAGAGTTCCCATGTCTAAGTCTTAATGTTTTCAATGCGTCTAGATGGACTTTCTGTGTCAGATGACGCTTAAGGTAATCAAGCTTCCACTCGGACCAATGTTTCCCCCGAGCGAACTCTCCTTTCACTTTTGCCTCCGAGCAGAATTTGCAGATCACGCCGCTCCTTTCTTCATATGTAAATATGTCTGAAAGTTTTATCCTACCTGGACCATCTTTTGTGTCAGTTTGGACTATTTCATCTAGCCACTCATGTTTAAACGTTAGGCAGACCTTTTTCTGGGGCACTTGCTCTGCCTTTCTCTTCGCCATGGTAGCCTACTGTATAACTGCTGGGGCACGCCAAGAGTAACCTAGGATACTTATATGTAAACATACTAACGTACATCCGGCTTGGTTGTCACATCTCAGTATTTTAAATGTTTATTACCTAGCCTGCATCGCCTTTGATGCTCATATGTTTAACCGCTGAAAAAAAAAAAAATTTGTGCGGTCTGAAAAATGTGCGCGGTCTGAAAAATCTATTGCGCGCCTACATCGACTGGCCTGCGCGGCCGCAGCTTAGAGGGAACATTGGACCAGGGTCTCGAAGGAACCGGCAGCGGTTGGAGTAACCCATCAGGGGGCCGATTGGAAGTCTTACCAGTGGCACAAACCAAGCAAGCCAAAACGAAATTGTGAATGTCGCGAGCCATAAGTGGCCACCAGAATCGTTGCTTGACTAAAAATCTAGTACGGTTAACTCCTGGATGACAAGCTACATTAGAGCAATGTCCCCACTGGATAACGTTAGACCTTAATCCCTCCGGCACAAATAAGCGGTTCGGTGGGCACCCTGGGCGGAGGCGTTACCCCTTCTAAGGCCGTTCTGACCTTCGATTCGATCTCCCATGTGAGAGTGGAGACCACTAATGTCTCAGGAAAAATACACTCGGCAATGGACAGGCGTTCGGAATGGTCAAAAATACGTGACAAAGAATCGGGTTTAATATTCTTGGAACCCGGGCGGTACGAAATAGTAAAGTCAAAACGTCCGAAAAAAAGATGCTAATGTACTCTAAATTATTGTGGTCAGTCCATACTATAAAAGGAACCACCGATCCTTCTAATCAGTGTCACCATTCCTCCAATGCCATCTTAACTGCCAACAATTCTTGGTTACCAATATCGTAATTTCGTTCTGCAGGAGATAAACGATATGAAAAATACGAGCAAGGATGGACCGTTTTGTCTAAGGGAGAACGTTGTGATAACACCGCTCCTACCCCCACCTCTGACGCATCGACCTCCACCATGAACTGACGTGTAGGGTCAGGGGTAATCAGAATGGTGGCTGAAATGAAACGACTCTTCAGTTTGGCAAACACAGCCTCAGCTGTGTATGACCACCTGAACGCAGTCTTGGCGGAGGTCAAGGCGGTCAGAGGTGCGGCTAGTTGGCTGAAGTTGCGGATGAAACGCCGGTAGAAGTTAGCAAACCCCAGAAACGTCTGTAGGGCCTTACGGAAATCTGGACTTGGCCACTCCACAGCCTTAACTTTCTCGGGATCCATGCGTATTCCCTCAGTCGACACGATATACCCCAAAAATGGAATTGACTGTGCATGAAATTCGCATTTCTCTGCCTTGACAAAAAGCCCATTCTCTAGCAACCTCTGAAGCACTCGTCGGACGTGCTGCACATGTTCCTGGAGAGAGGAAGAAAAAATCAATATGTCGTCCAGGTAGACATAAATGAACTGATCAATCATATCAAGCAGCACATCGTTGATGAGTGCCTGGAAGACCGCTGGGGAGTTGGAAAGCCCGAAGGGCATAACCAAATATTCAAAGTGTGCTCTGGGGGTGTTAAAAGCGGTCTTCCATTCATCCCCCTCCCTGATCCGAACCAAATGATACGCATTGCGTAAGTCCAGTTTTGTGAAAATTGACGCTCCCTGCAACCTCTCGAAGGCTGAAGACATCAACGATAAAGGATAAGAATTCTTAACCATGATGTTGTTCAGTACCGGTAATCAATACAAGGTCGCAGTGATCCGTCCTTCTTTCCCACAAAAAAGAACCCTGCCCCCGCAGGAGAAGAGGAAGGGCGGATGAATTTAGAAGCTAGAGAATCAGAAATATATTTCTCCATAGCCTCCCTCTCTGGAACAGAAAGTGAATAAAGTTTGCCCTTAGGCGGAGACTTACCTGACAGTAAATCTATGGCACAGTCTTAGGGACGATGTGGAGGAAGAGAAGCAGCACGAGACTTACTGAACACTTCCTTCAGATGGAGGTACTCAGCAGGCACGTTAGACAAATCCACCGCCTCCTCCTGTAACATAGACATAGATACAGACGGACAGGCAGACACTAATAGGACTCATGACACCTTTTACACCAGGACAAAATGGAATTAGAGGGCCAGTCTATTTTGGGGTTATGGAGGAGGAGCCAAGGGTGCCCGAGGACAATGGGTGCCAGGGGAGAGTCAAGGATGTGAAAGGAAATAGTCTCGGAGTGATTGCCAGATGTGATGAGTGTGATGTCTTCAGTGATGTATGATATGGTAGGGAGTTGCTGTCCAGTGAGGGCGTGAACCGTGATGTTGTGCGGAAGAGGTCTGAGGGGAATGTGGAGTTTGTGTGCCAATGTGCTATCCATGAAGTTACCTTCTGCCCCAGAGTCCAGTAGTGCTTGACAGTGGTGGGTCTGTGCTGACCACCGCAGTCTTACCGGGAGGAGCGTAGATGATGATGATGATGGTGATGAGGTCTTCTCGGCGGAGATCCCACCCAATAGTAGCCTCATACGTACTACCGGGCCTGGCCTTTTACCGGACAGGTGTGGGCTTGATGTCCGGCTCCCCCGCAGTAAAGGCATAGGCCCAGGGACCTCCGCCTCTCCTTCATCTCCCGGGAAAGGCATGGGCTCGTGATCGTAGACGGGGCTGCATGCAGCATGGATCCTGGTTCTCCCACACCGCCGTCCCCCATAGTGCCGCCCTCCCCGAGAGTAGCGTCAACACGAAGGCCACCTTGGCCCTTTCGTTAGCAAAGGTTCTGGGCTGTAGGGAAAAGTGCATGTCACAGCGGGTTAGAAATGCTCTACAGAAGTTAGGCTCACCCGAGTATGTCTCCGGGATGGGGAGGCGTGGTTCTGGCGGGGAGGCGGTCACTGGTGGTATAGGGAGAACCGGCGGTGTGGGTGGCGCAGTGAGAGCTCGAAGTAGATGGAGTTGCTGGGTGAGCTCGGACACCTGCGTCACCAGGGCTTGAACCGCACGACCAGTGTCGTTAAGACTCCTCTCCTGGGAGTCCATCCTCCGAACACTGGCGCTGAGAAATTCTTCCAGAACAGATGGTTGAGTACTCGCTGCCTCCATGTTGGTCAGATCGTTCTGTGACGCTGGATTATGAAGGACAGGAGGCAAAAGCAAGTTAACAGAGTTTATTATAATATTTGAGATGATGGTAGGTTGGAGAATGACGCAGGAACCGCGATGGCAGCACAGACTGGTGAGTAGGTGAATTGAGTGCGCTGATGATGGCGGTGGTAAATCCAAGTGAGGTGACAATAATCCGTGAGCGAAGGCAATGATCCAACAGAAACCGAACAGGAGACAAAGCAAGGCAGGAACACACGAATCAGACATCAGACACGGACGACCTCAAACAACGATCTGACAAACAGGAGACGAAAGACAGGGCGTTAAATAGGCATTTCAGCCACCATTCTGATTACCCCTGACCCTACACGTCAGTTCATGGTGGAGGTCGATGCGTCAGAGGTGGGGGTAGGAGCGGTGTTATCACAACGTTCTCCCTTAGACAAAACGGTCCATCCTTGCTCGTATTTTTCATATCGTTTATCTCCTGCAGAAATTTTTTTCTTCAGAGAAACGCACCCGAGCTTAACCAAATGGCATTTGGATATGAAAATATATGACGTGCGCTTTCCTCTCAATAACGAAACAATAACAAAATCACAGCAGTGTGAAAAGCAGCAGTTAAAAAAGCAGCTCATTACACCGATGTGGATGTTTGCACGAGCTCAGTAAAGCTTTCACGTCACGTCTATAGTATTTTATGCAATAAAGCTTAAATCAAGCAGCTTTATGGTATTAAATATTATTAAATCTTTGATTAAAGTGATAGATTGGTTTGCAGAGATCAAAGCTTAATCTAGCTCAGGACTGTTTTGATTATCATATAACCCAGTAAGGTACTTTAAGAGAGATTACTCTACCAGTCAAAAGTTTTTGAATGGTAACGTTAAGATTTTTAATGTCTCTTCTGCTCACCAAGCCTGCATTTATTTGATCCAAAATACAGCAAAAGCAGTAATATTGTGCAATATTTTTACGATTTAAAATAACTGCTTTTTATGTGAATATATTTTAAAATGTAATTTATTCTTGTGATCAAAGCTGAATTTTCTCCAGTCTTCAGTGTCACATGATCCTTCAGAAATCATTCTAATATGCTGACTTGCTGCTCAAGAAACATTTATTATTATTATTATTATTATTATTATCATCATCAATATTTAAAACTGTTGAGTACATTTTCTTTTTCAGGATTCTTTGATGAATATAAAGATCCAGAGATCAGAATTTATCTGAAATAACAAAGCTTTTGTAACATTATATGGCAACATCATTCAAAAGCTTGGAGTAATTATCATTTTTAATTTTTATTGGGGTGGGGGGAGGTTATTGTAGAAATGAATACTTCTATTTAGCAAGGATGCTTTAAATTGGCAAATACATGTAAAATGTTACAAAAGATTTCTATTTCAGATAAATGCTGATCTTTTTAACTTTTTATTCATCAAAGAAACCTGAAAAAAATATATTCAGCTGTTTTCAACATAATAATAATAATAATAATAATAATAAATGTTTTTTGGAGCAGCAAATCAGTATATTAGAATGATTTCTGAAGGATCACGTGACTGGAGTAATGATGCTAAAAATTCTTGAACTCTTGAACTCACAGGAATAAATTACATTATAAAATATATATATATAAAAAAAGTTATTTTAAACAGTAAAAAATGTTTAAATTTTACTTTTTTTGCTGTACTTTGGATCAAATACATGCAGGCTTGATGAGCAAAAGATACTTCTTTAAAAACAATTTTACTGTTCAAAAATGTTTGACCTGGTAGTGTATATTGTGAATAAAATTGTTTATCCAAAAATAAAACATCTAATCACTTACCTTTATTTTGTTTCTTATCCATATTATATACTTACGAAAGGAGATGATAGGCAGAATGATGTCATTCAATAAATTTTCATATAGTAATTAAATGGTAAATAAGGTTTCTCTGTCATCTCATTTGTGTCAAATATATTTATTTGTATAAATTAATTGTATAATAATTGTAATTACATATTATTTCCCAAAGCTGAAGTGATTCGACTATGTTTTATTTATTTGTTATGTATAACAGTATTTTAACTAATTGCAAGAGCTGAATAATCAATGAAATTCTATTGATTAACCAGTGAAATAATCGATGATTAGTCAATTAATCATTCTAATAATCGTTAGATTAACCGATTATCAAAATAATCGTTTGTTGCAGCCCTAATATATATATATTTCTGAATCCCATGTGGATGTACACAAACTGAGAGAGTCAAAAAGTGTTACTTTGTGCCCCGCTCTCCACTACATCATTTGTAACCGCAAAGGGTCTACTTTTATTTGTTTGCACTCATAATATTAACAAAACATTGTGCTTTTATAAAATAAAAAACATATGATGCACTTTGTGTCGTCTCGTCTTTAACAGGAGTACAGAAATGAACTGAAACTCAGTGAAACATGCCTCACAGACATGATAAATATACCTATAGAAAGCTTTAAATGACTACTTAACTAAATAAAACAAATTGGAAAACTTTCTTTCTAGGGATGCGCCGATCCGATATTCCAATCAGGTATTGCCCCCGATCCTGCCATTTTTCTTGGATTGGGTATCGATCAGAGAGGGCCGATCCAAATCAGAGATTTTTTTTGTTTGTTTTTTTTTTATTGTGCAAATTATTCTGTTACTTCTGAAGCCATACAATAGCTTAATGCAGCGGTTCTTAATTCCAGTAACGCCCCCCTGCTCTGCATATTGTATACCTTTTTCTTATCGCTTCAGACTTGTTCCATTCGAACGCAAGTGCTCTGCGAAGTGGACATCACAGGATATTCTGCCATGATTCCGAAGTGAACCTATATGTTCCATTCAAAGTGCACTGAAGTGTGCGACACGTGAATTTAATTTGTATTTTTGCCCACTGTTGTCTAGACCAGCACGCACCGCCCCATCTGCCCCCTGGCAATGTATAAATTAATTGTATAATAATTGTAATTACATAATATTATTTCCCAAAGCTGAAGTGATTAGACTATCTTTTATTTATTTGTTATGTTTTTAGAGTATTTTAACTAATTGCCAGAGCTGAATAATCAATGAAATTCTATTGATTAGCCAGTGAAATAATCGATGATTAGTCGATTAATCATTCTAATAATCATTAGATTAACCGATTATCAAAATAATCGTTTGTTGCAGCCCTAATATATATATTTCTGAATCCCATGTGGATGTACACAAACTAACCAACAAAACCAAACAAAACAAGTTTTTTTCTTCTTCTGAGAAATATATTTTCAATCTGAGTATGAACAATAAACACAAACTGTGCAGCATATAATAAAAACAATTGCACAAATTGTCTTCAACAATACAGTGCAAATGATTCACAAACTACACAAAATGAGTGAGAAATAATTCAGAGTGCAACAGAAAAAATTTGTGCAAACTATCTTTATGAACTATATATTTATATAATTATTTAAACATAATAGACATCATATAAATGAGAGATCCGCTGTCAGTAATATGCGTCAGAATCGATTTTACCGGGACATCGCCTAGCGACCCAATGTAGAAATCCCAGTGCTATCAGCTATGTACCACTGTTTCATCCTTGGTTTTGATTTGTTTATGTAAAGTTCTCTGTCGTGTGTTTTTTGTGCTTTTTCAGAGAGTTTTCTCATACAATTGTTTTAGTTTGTGTTTGCATCCATGCACTCGCGACAGACTTAACTTTCACTTTGTGTTCATTCATATTTCAAAAGCAATATGTTAAGTAGTAGTTCAAAAGACTACTTATTGGTTGAATATGGTACAGTTTGAACCAATCTGGGCTCGGGGGTGGGACTACGCGTCAACAATCATTTCTGTTTGGCTCAGAGGAACGAAAGCATTGGTTTCTTCTGATGAATCAATGTTGTCAAAATGTGATGACGTAATCACGTGCACTACGACGCCTCTGAATATCCAAATGAGATAAATAGGATATCTCCACGAAACGTGGATAATCTCTGCTTTACATCACTTTTTAAAGCATTCAGATTGGATTAGCGTTTCAAAAGTTATTAAACATTAAAAAACAACAGTTATTTTTAGCCGCGGGCGGCTGTCTCGGTTTTTGAGGGTTAACAAAACATTGTGCTTTTATAAAATAAAAAAACATATTAATGCACTTTGTGCCGTCTCGTCTTTAACAGGAGTACAGAAATGAACTGAAACTCATTGAAAACATGCCTCACAGACATGATAAGTATATCTATAGAAAGCTTTAAATGACTACTTAACTAAATAAATCAAATTGAAAACTTTCTTTCTAGGGATGCGCCTATCCGATATTTCAATCAGGTACTGCCCCCGATCCTGCCATTTTTCTTGGATTGGGTATCCATCAGAGAGGGCCGATCCAAATCAGAGATTTTTTTGTTTGCTTGTTTTTTTTATTGTGCAAATTATTCTGTTACTTCTGAAGCCATAAAATAGCTTAATGCAGCGGTTCTTAATTCCAGTCCTAACGCCCCCCTGCTCTGCATATTGTGTACCTTTTTCTTATTGCTTCAGACTTGTTCCATTCGAACGTAAGTGCTCTGCGAAGTGGACATCACAGGATATTCTGCCATGATTCCAAAGTTAACGTATATGTTCCATTCAAAGTGCACTGAAGTGTGCAAGACGTGAATTTAATTTGTATTTTTGCCCACTGTTGTCTAGACCAGCACGCACCGCCCCATCTGCCCCCTGGCTGTCCGAGGTTCTCCGTGAACATCGCTCTAAACTCAGGGCTGCAGAGAGGAAATGGCAGAAATGAAGAAACTCTACCGACCTCAGTGTGTATCAGTCTCTCCTCTCTTCCTTCTCTGCAAATGACTTCATGGCTAAAACATCCTACTACCACAACAAAATTAACAGCTGTTGTGACGCTCGGACACTCTTCAAGACTTTCTCTTCTCTTCTTAATCCGCCTCCACCACCTCCTCCATCGACACCGACAGCGGACGACTTGGCAGTTTTCTTCACAAACCCTCAGCATTCAAGCAGGCTCGGGTAAGCCTAATGCTCAAGAAACCATCTCTAAATCCAGCGCTTCTTTAAAACTACAGACCGGTATCACTTCCATTCATTGCAAAGACACTTGAGCGAGCTGTGTTCAACCAGCTTTCTTTGTTCCTTGTACAGAACTGCCTTCTGGACAGCAACCAATCTGGCTTCAAAAGTGGCCACTCAACTGAGACTGCTCTGCTCTCGGTTACTGAAGCCCTGCGACTAGCAAGAGCAGCTTCAAAATCCTCAGTACATTTTACTGGACCTGTCTGCTAGGGCTGTCACTTTTGAGAAAAATCTAATTAGAACGGATATTGCATATCATGCAATGTATTCGAATATATTTGAATATCTACTGCTTGCAGTAGATCTGCTACTAAATTTATTTCAAAATGGCAATCCATGTGGTCAGCTGTTCCTTCATCTTGGCTGAGCTTTCAACATTGTTACGGGAAAGGATGAAGCTGATTGGTTAGTTCTTGTCACATGACCTGCGGTGCGCTTGCAGCTCTCTGAAAAGTTGAGATGTTTTTAACTCGATGTGGTGCGGACGCATCTGGAAAAAATTAGCGCGTCGCACCGCGTGCGCGTCGCGACCGCGTCACTTCCATTATGAGCACGCGTATCACGCACCTACATTGGAAATAAAGATCTGGATTATTATTTTTTTTTTACTTAATGAATATCAATTTATATGAAGTACCACTATGCATATCCCACAACATTAGGCTAAATGAAAAAAGAAAAGAAAAAACGATTCAGAACAGGCACAAACAATAACGTGACAACTTAAACAGCAGCAGGAGTAAGGCATATAGCCTAGCCTAATTCATTTCTTAATATTGTTTGCAAGAAACACCAGTCTATCAACTTGATCTGGATTAAGTGCGGCTCTCTTTTTATTTACAATGTTCCCCGCGGTGGAGAACACACGTTCGGAGTGCACAGACGTGCCTGGCTACTAGCTTATATTCGCTTGATTTGGTCATGGGCCTACGCTACAATACGTCTAGAGGGCCCTCTACTGGATTAAATTAAAAACAAACGGTCTAATCATAGACTGTAAAAAATGCGCTACACATAGCATTTTAAAAACCGGATATTTTATTTATAGGCCGATTACGGATATTTCACGTCATGTTCGAATTCATATTCGAATATCGAATAAAAAGTGACAGCCCTACTGTCTGCTGCTTTTGACACCGTTAATCACCAGATTCTCCTGTCCACCCTCAGAAAGATGGGCATCTCTGGAACCGCACTCCTGTGGGTTAAGTCCTACCTCTCTGACAGCTCCTTCAGTGTGTCTTGGAGGGGTGATGTTTCTAAGTCACAACACCTTGCTACTGGGGTTCCTCAAGGCTCAGTACTTGGACCACTTCTCTTCTCCATCTACATGACGTCTTTAGGATCTGTCATTCAGAAGAATGGCTTTTCTTATCACTGCTACGCTGATTACACCCAACTCTACTTCTCATTCCAACCAGATGACCCGATGGTAGCTGCTCGCATTTCAGCCTGTCTGAGTGACATTTCTAGCAGGATGAATGACCATCACCTTCAGCTTAACCTTACGAAGACTGAACTCCTGGTGATTCCAGCTAATCCATTGCTTCTTCACAACTTCTCTATACAGCGAGGTTCATCAACCATTACTCCTTCGAGGACAGCCAGAAACCTAGGAGTTGTGATGGATCATCAGTTAAGCTTCACAGACCACATTGCTACAACGACAAGGTCCTGCAGATTTGCCTTATACAACATTAGGAAGATTATACCCTTCGTGTCAGAGCAAGCCATCCAACTTCTTGTCCAAGCTCCTGTTTTCTCCAGACTGGACTATTGTAATGCTCTCCTGGAGGGCCTTCCTGCATGTACTGTCAAGCCTCTGCAATTGATCCAGAATGCAGCAGCGAGGGTTGTCTTCAATGAGCAAAAAAAAGCTCATGTTACTCCTCTCCTCATCATGTTACACTGGCTACCAGTAGCCGCTCGCATCAAATTCAAGTTACTGATGCTTACCTACAAGCCGACCACTGGCACGGCACCAACATACCTAAACTCACTGGTTAAATCTTATGTGCCCTCCAGAAGTTTGCGCTCTGCAAGTGAACGACGCCTTGTGGTGCCATCCCAAAGAAGTTCAAAATCACTCTCACTGACCTTTTCCTGGACTGTGCCCAGCTGGTGGAATGACCTCCCAATCTCAATTCGTACAGCTGAGTCTTTACTCATTTTTAAGAAACATCTAAAGACTCATCTTTTTCGCCAGCACTTAACCAAATAATACACTTTTCCTTTTCTTGTCTTTTTATTTATTTATAAAAAAAGAAGAAAAAAAACCTGGCTAGGCATTCTGTACTAGACTGAGACTTGTCATGACACTTGTATACTGTTGTTGTTCTCTTGTTGACCTGACTGCTTCTGTTTTTCTTATTTATAAGTCACTTTGGATAAAAGTGTCTGCTAAATGATTAAATTTAATGTAATGTAAATATAAATGTATTTATATACAGAGATATATGATGTCACACTTGTCTGTGTGTGAAGACGTTGCACAGCGCAAATCCGTGAATGAATCTTCCGAAGTGAGGTAAACTTCAACAGATTTCCCCTGCTCAGGGCTCAATGGTAACACAGTTCATTCAAGGAGCTCACTTCTAACAAGCTGGTTCTCTGAATCAGGTGTGTTAACAGAGAGACGTGCAAAATATGCAGAGCTGGGGCGCGAGGATTGGAACTGAGAACCGCTGGCTTAATGTGAGCTACATATGAATATTTAAGTCCTTATATTAAAGTTAACACAAACTCTTTTCTCTGCTGTGTCTGTCAGTCAGCCTTTAAACTCTGGTCGCGTTCGGTTACGACAGTCAGCTCAGTAAAGCTCTCTACAAAATCATTCTGTGTTCCCATTATTATACTTGATTTGTAAATACGTCCATGAATTTGCAAAGAGGACTTTAACTTCTTGCCAGAGTTTAATGTTGTTTTGTTACTTGCTACTGAGTGTCTGTGAGAACAAAACACAGGCGTAGAAAGACTATAAAACGTGCACAGTAACTGAAATGTAAAACAGTTAAAAGAAATGCTCAATAACTGTTGCACATATATAATGCACTACGCATCAATGTTTCTTCTCTTCGTACTTTGCACTTTTTAACACAAAATGCTTACAATATGTGCATCTGGTGTGCAGAATGATGCCCTTGAATCAGCATGGCGTCAGGCTGTGACGCAGTGTTGCTCACATTGTAAACGCTTCGTGCTGCACTGTATTTGTTTTGTCCTATCGTATCTATCATATGTTGTTGCACTATTAAAAAATATGCTATACATTTAAAAGAAATTCATTAATTTAATAGTATATACTTACATATAAATACATTCAATAATGTTTTTAATGAATGTGTAACATTTTACCATATTTAGTGCAAAACTTATTTGTTCCCCCCAAAATAGTTTTTTCACTAAATGTTTGGATTTCTAAAATAATTGTGCACTGATTTTTCTAAAATAACTTTTGCTGTCAAATTAACCGCTAACCTAGTTTATGATCATTTTTTGTCATAGATCATGAGCAGTTGGGGGTTTGATGCCTTGCTCAAGGGCACCTCAGTCGTGGTATTGCTGGCCCGAGACTCGAACCCACAACCTTAGGGTTAGGAGTCAAACTCTCTAACCACTAGACCACGACTTTCCTTTTTTTGTTTTTATATACATAGACCTATATTTCTCCATATATATTGTTGTTGTTTTTTTCTTTAGAATGAAGTAGTCTGTATCTAGTATATTGTGAAAGAATGATTAGCATTAGTTCCACATACAGAGAGATATAAATTCTACATTTTTTTAAATGGGGGAAAAAAACTTCACTGGTATCGGTTTGGTATCAGCAATACTGAACTAGAGATCGACCGCTATGGGTTTTTCTACAGCCGATGCCGATGTTTAGAGTTCAGGGTCAGCCGATGGCCGATATGTGCTGCCGATTTTTAGGGCCGATATCTTGAAGTTTTCCCCTTCATTTGCATGCTAAAATGTCACACTAATAATAAGTGGATGCACAACATTTCTAAACTTATCATCATTTATTGAGCACAGACAGAAGTCAATCAGAAAGTCAATCATTTACAAAAATGTTTTAGAGCATTTATCAAGCAGAATTTTGTTGGAATCTAAATGTAAACTTAAATATACATTTAAATAAAATAAATAAAATGTTATAAATAAAAATCTATTAAACTGAAAAATACCAAAAATAAAATATATATAAAAAAAATAGTAGTGCTGCAAACACACTAGCAACCAGCAACACTTGTGTTTGGTATAAATGACACAGAATATCTAAAGTGCATTCTAATTTCAAACGTGCATCGCAGTCTGTTCATTATTGAAATAAAGTACAGTCAACCAAACATATAAAAGGTTACACTGGTCAGTTTAAATAGACCGTAGTATACCGGTCCACTCTGATGTTATGCCAAGGACGTTTTTGCTCATGTGAAGAGGATGATCTTTTTCGTCTAGTTTACATAAAAAAAAAAAAAAAAAATATTATAGTTTAACATTCAGATACATTGCGAATGTGGAAACATTTGGATATGCGCAGAATGAGACCAGAGCAATAACCTCCAAATACATCTAGTCAAACCCGCGCTCGCTCGTCCTCGTATGCAGGCACTCATGCACTCATGCGTCTCGATCTAATGCTATGTAAATGCAGGATTTTTAAAAACAAATAGGCCTAGTGGAATGCAAAAATTCTAAATCGAATATATTGCAGGACAGGATCAAACAAAAAAAGTACTGGTCATAATACTTGCATAAAATGTTTGATGTGAAAAAGTGGTTCACTGACTGCGCAGCACAGCCACAAGCGCCACACTTACGTTTGAGATCATTTTATTTTTAATACTATAGTGTCATTTGAAAACATTGCAATTGCGTTTTAAAATACAACAACGAGCACCACGAAACCATTTAAAGAGGCACATTCAGCGGTCTCCTTGACGGGAAACAGTCAACAAAGGAAAATGATCTAAAACGTATGGCGCACTCTCTTCATTTTATCAAATGATCATAATCACATCTACTAATTTTACAGTCCTGCTACTAGCATTTTATTCAGACTAAAACATCTTTAATTCAGGTGGGAAAGCTTTTTTTTTTTCCAAGTGGCTTTGCACGTAATAATAATAATACCGCTGCAGACGCATTTTGCAGTATTAAAGGAACACTCCACCGTTTTTTGAAATAGGGCTTATTCACATTATTTCCTACATTTAGATAGGTGGGCAAATGCATTTTTGTGTCAGTGCATGCATTGTTTTAGTTTGACTGGGTCGGCGTTAGCTTAGCTTAGCACAATGAATGGAATCCTTTGTTGCCAGCTAGCATGGCCTGAGTAAAAGTGATCAAAAAAATTTAAAAAACCCCACCTAATTACTTCTTGTGGCCTGCGTATTCACAACGAGTACAAATAGCGATCCAGATTAACACTAGGCGATTTCCTAGGCAGATATTGACTTGGGACTATATTATGGGGAAGCACAGGCGAAGCACTGCTGCTTAGGCGAAGCACTGCTACTTCGGTGCAGAGATATCACGCAACACATGAAATCCCACGAATTCGGTCAACATAGCGGCGTGCAACGCGTCAAAAAAAATAGAAGAAGAAGAACATACCGGCGTGACCTGCACCGAGTGTCTTCGCTTTTAGATGATTTATTTTGAGAAGTTACAGCAAACATGGTTATTACCTGCATAGCAAAAGGTTGTGAGAACAAGCAAAGGACATACACGAATGTAATGTTTCACAGAATTCCACCAAATGTGGAACTGAGAAATAAATGGCTAGCAGCTCTGGAGATCTGTAGTTCAACGCCTCTCAACAAAATAAAGCAGTATCGTGTTTGCGAAGAACATTTTGCACCAGAGGACTACTTTGAAAACACAGGAAGAACAAAGTGCACATGTAAGTTGTCTTTTATTTCTCTTCCTATATAACCTATATTGCCTGTGAAAACATCAACTCTATGTGAATACAGCTATAATATGGGTCGATCTATACATGCGTCATGATTAAAATAATCACTTACTCTGTGGACAGCTGTCCATTTGGTCCATTCGGCGTGGGGCTTTTTTTCCAGTTCACTTTGTCACACCGGAAAAAAAAATCGAGTACTGCAGAATGGATCAGCGCCGTGAAATCCTCTGTAGATGTGACACAACTTCGGGCACGCTCATCTTGATCTGACGTGTTGAGCCTGGTCATCAATGGCAAAAACATGTCCCACTCTCTACAGCATAGACACTCTATTTCCGTCGGCATAGATTGGCAT
The DNA here is from genome assembly GCF_963082965.1 of Carassius carassius. Classification (NCBI taxonomy): domain Eukaryota; kingdom Metazoa; phylum Chordata; class Actinopteri; order Cypriniformes; family Cyprinidae; genus Carassius; species Carassius carassius. The sequence goes on from NC_081794.1 coordinate 9,605,548, forward strand.
ATTCCCCCACATTCACACCACCAGTTCATGTTGGCTCTCATCACGAGCGATCGCAACCTCCTCCTCCTGTCATTCTATTTCCAAAGCACGCAGCTCGTCTTCTGTAAACTCTGGTTCAAATAGGTATGGTTCTGGTTCTTGACTGTCTGAGAAGTCACCCTCTTCGTCTCTCTCAAAATCAGCCATGTTCATCGCCATTCGTGTACTGTAAGGAAAATAGCCAGGCAGCTACTATACTTGACTATTCACACCGGTATGTTGACGGAAGTCGTGGGATTTCATGTGTTGCGTGATATCTCTGCGCCGAAGTAGCAGTGCTTCGCCTAAGCAGCAGTGCTTCGCCTGTGCTTCCCCATAATATAGTCCCAAGTCAATATCTGCCTAGGAAATCGCCTAGTGTTAATCTGGATCGCTATTTGTACTCGTTGTGAATACGCAGGCCACAAGAAGTAATTAGGTGGGTTTTTTTAATTTTTTTGATCACTTTTACTCAGGCCATGCTAGCTGGCAACAAAGGATGTGCTAAGCTAAGCTAACGCCGACCCAGTCAAACTAAAACAATGCATGCACTGACGCAAAAATGCATTTACTCACCTATCTAAATGTAGGAAATAATGTGAATAAGCCCTATTTCAAAAAACGGTGAAGTGTTCCTTTAAGGTTATTAATTGATCGTTAATTTAAATTGTAATATTGACATCCCTAAATGCAAATGAGTTGGATGGAAACCTGGCTATTGTCTGCATCAAACCATGATTCCGAACAAATGTGATTCACCGTTCTGGGCAGCTCCAGGACAGCTGTCTCTCCGAGCACGCTGCTGTCTGTGAGCGGGGCGGAGTAACGGAGCCCTCAATCACGCTGCAGTGTTTGTAAGAGCTGACAACTTCTCCACCCCATTTACAGAGTGAGATTCTCTGACTACCTTTATCTCCCAAGGACTGTTGTTGAATCTTCCAAAAGTTTTGGCTTGGGGTCCTTCACATGCGCAGCAGCACTTTCTACTACAACAATAACATGGGGCTGCCCGCCGACGTGCCTTACTTTAAATCGGCGCTACTAAACACAGATATATGCCGATGCAGATATATAAAAAAAATGACAAATATCGGTCCGATATATTGGCCGAGCGATATATCGGTCGACCTCTATACTGAACAATAGATATCGGTATTGTAATCTAGCAAAAAAAAGCGGATTGGAGCATCCCTAACTCCTTCATTATAATCATAATCCGTAAAGATGCACTTCTCTCTAAAAGCGTGTCTGAGGAGATGACGAGTCAAGATCAGCAACTTCATCCTTGTGACACAGACTTAGAAAACACTAGTTTATTAGTAAATTATCCAAATATCTTATTACTATTTTCCCCATCACATTTATGGTAGTTACTTTTGCCGGTGCGTCGCGGCAAGCCTAAGCCTATTGTGTGTATTTGAACGCAGAACTGTTCAGCTGTGCCGATGGCATGCACCATATCGCTGTTGCGGGACACTAAACACCGTCAAGCCACTCTTGACAGGCACTAGCACATTCTTGTGTTGTTTCCACCAGTGCAGCATTTTTTTTCACCACTAATTGATGGATGTCTAAAATATAAAAGTAAGGAGAAGTCTAAAACAGCCGGGAGGCCCGGCCTACATCTGAACTATGCAAAATTGTCCCGAAGACCAGCTCGAGGGGCGTAAAAAAGGTCGGGGCCCAGGGGCTCGGGCTGAAATGCAGGGCTCTAGTGTCTGTCGTTGAACCACAGGGAGACTTTCAGAGTCGCAGAGACTTTTTTTCCTCCCTCGAAATGCTGGTCGCACCATTGAGAAATTAGGTCGCACTCTAGAGCCCTGTGTCACGTGTGTTTTGGTCGGGTCGTATTTTGGTGCAATATGGACACACGACACTTTCAGAATTAATAACTTTTAATAAACTACAGAACAGTGTGAGCCAGAAGCAGCGTGCCTCATGCAGGCAGGGCTTATATGCTCTGAGAACGGACACTGCACTAGTGATACAAAACACACATGTCTGTTAAGAGCAATACTTTTAATATGGACACATTATTTTTAGGCTGGGCTACTGTATGTTTTTTTTATGGCTGCCATATTCCCAAGTATTTTCCATGCAAATTAAGTGCACGTTTTTATCATGTGTAAAATTACTGATTAACATGGCGGATAAAAGCAGCTTTTTTTTTTTTTTTTTACACCAACAGTATACTATAAGCGTACTACTTACAGAACCCAATGTGCTGTTGTGGTAGGCCAGTTTCAAATCACATACCTGGCACACTGCCTTTGTCTTGTCCTCACTCAATCTACTCATGGGCAATTCATAAGCCACTTTTCCACTATTGGGCCAAATGGTTCTCTTTGCTGACCGTTCCATTCCGTGCCTATCCGGGCCAGTCAGCATGGATACGGTTTCATTTTCCACTGCTTATAACGGAGCTCTTTGGAATGCAATAAAAAAGTGTCAATTCAAGGGATGAAACGATACCATTTATTCATAACCGATCTGATATCGAAAATTCTGAGTTTCTGCCGATACCGATCCAATCTGATAACAGCGCAGTTTTTTGTTTAATCTATGTAGAATTTCTATACTTCTCTGTGTTGACCTGAGCGTCACTCTTTTGTGTGTTAATCCTAATCTACTAGTGTTGTCAAAAATATAGATGTTTTGACAGAAAGATATAAACATATATGAATGGTGTAACACTAATGAGCAGATGGTATTTCAGCCATCTGTTCCATATTAATGAATCCTGACTCTCTAACACATTCTGCACTCAAAGACCAGAACTGGAGTAAAGAAGGACCTTCGTTTTACAACACCTTCCAACATAATTCACCATTTGGGCGACGCGATGCCGGCAACCTCCTATAGGGTGGGGGGTGGGGGGGGGGTAACATTTATAACGCCTTCGAGAGAGTCCAAAGATACCCGCGTGAGCCTCAAAGGAGAAACTAAACACCCGCACACATTCCACAACACACACAAACACATACACACACACCAACAAATGAGCATTTCTGGCTCGCACATGAACCCTTTTGAGAAAACTACCTCTAAATGTATTAAATGTATCTCTTTCTGTGCTTAGATATCTTCCCATGTCAAATTGGAGTATCTGCAATTTTATCGTGTGTTAATCAAACTTTAAATGTGTGTAATTCTGCATATGAATTAAACTTTATGTTTCCTCTACCTTTACATGTCATTTTTGGTATCTGTGTAATCGTCATGTTGTGACTGAACTATTCACCTATAGGAAAGGTTTGTAAAATATATTTATTCTGGAGTTACCAACTTGCTAGAATATAACTGCTGAATTGTGATGACACCATAATGCACGCGAGTGGGTTTCCTCAGAGACAAAGGAACTTTTTCCCGCTTCAGATTGCGGACGCTCATTGGTTGTTTGCGCAAACAGAGGCGTGTACCAGTTAATCCATAAGAGGACTGACCCAAGAAGTTCTCGTTGCTTTATGTCCGAACATCTGAGAGAATGCCTTTTTCGTGGGCTCACCATGGAGCTCTCATCTCCGTTTTTCTTTTCTTTTCTGTACTAAGTTTATTCTCATATTCGCCTCTCCCTACACGAGGGAGAAGAACTCTGAATCATTTGGTTCGGTGAACCTTTGAAACCTCGTGCGAGTCTGCCCGCCCCGGAAGACACGAGAGAACACGCCCAGCTCCAAAAGAACGACATACGCGCGACCGCGTTGCTTCCATTATGAGCGCGCATACCGCGCACCTTCATTTGAAATAACAAACTTGAACGCGCTAAAGACGTGATATGTGAATGGCCCCTTATGCGTGTGTGCGCGCCGCTCTCGTTCTTGTTGTGTGTGTGTGTGTGACTGACAGACAGCCTCCGCGGCTCGCATGATAGATCTCGCAGATCTCACAGACAAACGTCTTAATATGATCGCACATTAGAAATGTTTGGTGAGATAAAATGTGCACGATAACATTATTAAGCAAAAATACATAGTACATTAATTTTTTTCCCTCCAGTACCGAAAGCAGAACCGATAGCGTCAGATCTTACTGATACTACGGTTTTCGTAATTTAGCCCCGGGGCCATTTTAATACCGGGTTTCGGTACCCATCCCTATTCATACGTGGTTACCAAGTTTTAATTATAATTACTAAAGTTCTATCATTAAATAATACTTTATTATCCAGATATCATATTATAAAGCTTGACTCACTGATGTACTTTGAGCTTTGCCATTTTAAAATCACACACACGTGTATATATATATATATATATATATATATATATATATAGAGAGAGAGAGAGAGAGAGAGAGAGTGAGAGTGGTGGGCATAGATTCATTTTTTTAATCTAGACTAATCTCACTGTAATCTTGGAATTAATCTAGATTAATCTAGATTAAAATGGCTCATTTGAAAGGCATTCAGAATATGTGTGCTGCCCAAATAAAATAATGATTAAAAGTCTTTTAGAACGGGTTTCTCATGCCAGGTGGTGCATTAGACCAGGGGCTCATCTCCTGTTTCCGAAATGCATCACAAAGTGCTTGAGAAAGCTGTAAACTAATTCCACATTGCACAAGGTGCAAACAACCTGTTTCACACATACTCCGTCTGCAGTGCGTAAGTTTTTTGCATTTTTTTACGCACCCATGGTAACGGATTCCAGCGTTCATGCGGTTGCGGTCCGTCAGTGCGTTCCAGGAACTGTGCATCAGCAGCAGTGCAGAGATCGTTTACGTACCGAGTAGCGGACTGCAAACGCGTCCTGTGTGAAAGCACAATGAGTCTGAGTACGTTCTGCTTCAGCACCACATATGTAACGCACACAGACTGCATACTAGGGTTGTCATGATACCATAAACAAATGTTAAGATACTATACCAGCTGAAGTATCACGATACCAAATAGTATCACGATACCATGCCATATTTTATTAATTCAAAATTCATATCTACAAAATGAAGCAAAATGTCAGAAATACTAAGATATAAATGAAAACAGACCAAATTGTCCTCAGAATTTTTAATGAGATTGAATAACTGGCTCTTTGAAAAACTCAAGAACAGTCATGAAGCAACTAATTAAAATGTGTCATGCATGTACTCCATCTGTACAGTAATGAAGTCATGCAAATTGAAACTCTTCTCAGTGTATTAAGCATTAACACTGCATTAAGAATTTAATGTCTTGGATTTCTCAGAGGCTGTCGATGGTGGGCTGTGACTTGCTGGTGGCAGGGTTAACTGTGTGGCTTTGGGCACCAGTTAGGGCTGCATGGTTCTGATTCTGAAAAAAAAAAATAATAATAAAACAATAAGAAACAATATGAAATTAATTACCGTACACTCTAAAAACTGCTGGGTTGAAAACAACCCAATTTGGGTTATTTTGGCGACCCAGCGCTGGGTCAAAAAGGGACGAACCCAACGCTGGGTTATTTTAACCCAACCAGTTGGGTTATCATGTTTAACCCAACCTGCTGGGTTGCTTTTTTTATGGTTTAAAATGACTACATTGCAGGGTTTCAAAAACCAGAGCGGGTGTTTTTTATCACTGTATTTCAGAAGGAAAACTACTGTATTTAGAAAATGTTCAAACTCATTTCGCATGTAATGCTTGATGAGGCAGCGTTTGTGAGCTCAGTCCCGCTTTGCAGCCGTTACCATCGAAACCTACCTCTCCCGCTTAGCGCCTCCTGCTGGCAGAAAATTAACTCGCAGTGCCGCCACCAATTGAGTGTAAGGATGTGGGAAACAATGCATGCTACGTTAAAATGAACCCAAATTGAGCTAGGCATTAAACCTACAAATAATGTTCATTTTAAATATAACTTTTACACACAAATAATAATTATCAAAAGGAAAATGTTTATCAAAAACAAGAGTAAAGTCAAAAAGTAACATGTAAAAAGAAATGCAAAAAGGATGGCATTAACAGCTACAGTTCATAAAGCATTGAACATTCGTTAAATATAACTTAAGATCAAATTGGACTTTGTTCAATTGTATATATTGTATAAAAATATACGAAAACACTATTATACAATAAATTTACAATTAGTTAGGTTATTTACCAACTATTCTGGCATGACAGTACACAAATAAATCACAAAATTAACTCTGATATTATAACATTTAACAGACGTGTGTGTGTGTGTGTGTGTGTGTGTGTGTAAGAATGTGAGCATGTGTATGAATGACAGAGTGTAAACTCTTCTACTAAACACAGAAAAAGCGTTTAACATTGTTTTTACAAATTATACACTTACAGTTTGTTTCATAGTCCATGAATACAGATCAAGCATCACAGTCAATTTTCATGATCTCTTTAGCATAATTGATGTAGTCATGAAGAAGTCCCATCAGCACATGTGACATCTTCTACATCATCCAGGGCAGCGTCCTCCTTTAAAACCACTGCTGCATCAGTTTAGGGGAAAGGACGTTCTCTTCTTTGACCAGCATTCATCCCAGTCACTGCCTGCTCTTCATCAGTGGCCTAGAAAGAGAAACACATTTGAAAAAATAAAACATTTAATTAAACTATACATTTTCAGATAGAGGTGTATTTACATTCATAAGGATAGGTAAATAATCTGTGTTAAAGTTTCAACACTTTGTGAGGTTGTTTAATGTCTCGGTCTACCACAGCTCATGTGAAGGCTATAATGGCAGCACTAGTGTGGGGGCACGTAATATTGTTTGAATAAATATACTGCTTTCAGAAAGCTTCTTTACTGAAACATTAAAACAGACATGACATTCACACATACCTCACAAAATGTTCATGTGCCTAGGTGGATGCTCTTCAAACGGTTAGTTCACCAAATAATGAAAATGGTCATAATTTACTCTCCCTCATGTTGTTCCAGACCCACACAAACTGAATATATTTAATATTCTCTTCATTTGTGTCCTCCATTGCTAGCCTGGGAGACCAGTATTTTATTTGGAATATACATATTTGCTATCATATAATTTAATATTTATTCATATATAAATATCGGAAAGAATTACTTCTACAATAACTCTATTTATGAGGCTTTAAAATACTGATTATCTAGACTATAAATGGATTATCAAAATTATGAGAAAATTAAAAATATATTCATTTCAATATATTCAAGTCTTATACTGTAGGTTTGGAATGGCATGAGGGCAAGTAAATGATTTTGTGTGTGAAATTTACCTTTAAGAGGGAAGACCAAGAATGATGACTCTCCAAATCAGACAAGACAACTCCAAAGTTGGTTTGAGTTCTGCAATGAAAAACACAGACATCAATGTGAGCACGTAATCACACTGTTGTTGCGTCAAAATGTGAAGTAAACCGACAGGAGACAGAAACAGAAACATTTATTTTCTAAAAATAACTTACATAAAATCTCAAAAGAATTATGCTCTCCCATGTCTCTGGCTTTTAACATCTACAAAAACAAAAAACAAACATTATTTTACTCTTAGTAAAAAACAACAACAACTGATAACATGAAATTATGAAGTTTACTTGCCTTAAACTATCTCTCCCTGTCTTCTGAAGAAGCTGAGAAAACCACCTCCTCACACAAGCAGACTTCTGTGTCCTGAACTCCAGTTAGTTTGAGTTCTGCAAAGAGGGATATCAATGGTTTCAATAAAATATGAACATGTGATCACACTGTTGTTGCATCAAAATGTGAATTAAACAGGGAGGACACAACAGAAACATGAATTTTCAAAAAAAAAAAAAAAAAAAAAACAGTCTCAAAAGAATAAAGTTATCTTGTCTCTGGATTTCAACATCTACAAAAACAAACATTATTTTAGTCTTAGTAAAAATAAATATAACGATGTTATTCTGAAGTTTACTCTCCTTAAACTGTCTGTCCATCTCTTCAGAAGAAGCTGAGAACACATCCTCCTCCTCACAGTCTGAGACTCTCACACAAACAGCTTCTGTGCTTCTGGCGCGAGGACAATGAAGACACGAGCTGGACAAGTCTGAAATATTACATGTAAAACATACTTTTAACAGTTACCACTACAACAGCCTCAAAATAATAATGCTAGTCTTTACTACACAATGCTGTTTCCTTTAGGAGACAAACATACATTCAGTTTAACCGCGAAAAAAACAAGACAAATTAACATGAGTGTAACCGTGACCATAACCGTCTATTAACGCCTCAAAAAGTACAGATAATGTAAAATCTTATGTAAATATGACAAAATACATTCACTGACGTTATATTAAAATTACCTCTTCCGTCATTCCGTTAAATGATGCCGTTAAGACCTCCGTGTCTGAGGCGAAAACCGCGTCCGTTTTTTTTTTTTTTAAACGTTAAGCTTCTTTGTTTCCGCCTTTCATAAAACCTTCCGCCTTTCATACAACCGGGTAAACAATAAACGATAACTTTACATTTTGAATATTTACTTACCATAGTCTTACCATAATAATGCCGGCTGCTCACACTAGAGACGTACGATCTTGACGTGACGTTCGTGCTCTCCTTCACTTCCGCATTCTCAACCCAGTCCTGCTGGGTTAAAACGAAGAACAATTTTCAACCCAAACTTGGGTTAAAACATCCCAAAATCCTATCCAGCGGCCTCAACCCAGCGTTTTTTTGAGTGTATTTCCGGACTATAAGTCGCACTTTTCATAGTTTGGCTGGTCCTGCGACACCGCCAGTATTTCGAACCCTTAGTATCGCGATACTACCGTAGTACCGGTAAACCGTGCAACCCTACTGCATACGCACTGCAGACGGATTATGTGTGAAACAGGCATGCATCTTGTCGAGGTTTCCATTGGGAAGCTTCTTTGAAAAAAAAAAAAAGTTCCCTGAAGCAAACCCCCGCGGCTTCAGCTGCATCCATGTTAACACGTCACGTTTGATGTGGTAATTTCACAGTAGGCATACACACAGGTGCGAAGACTCGTTCTCGCCCCCTACAGAGCAATTCAGCTAGGTATACATCCGCGCTAAAATATCAAGGTAAAAGTCATCATAGCTCACCTAGTATAGACCCAGCTCTCAACCCAAATTTGAGAATAGATTAACGGCGATATTTTTTTTTTTATCGCCCGATAAAGAGTTTCCCGTTAACGCAGCACGTTAACGCCGGAAACAGCCAACCACTAATATAAATATATATAAAAAAACTAAAAAATATACTAGCCAATGGCGATTTAATTGCGAAGGTGTCTGTAGAGGGTTGAAGTTAATATAATCTGCCTGAGGAATCTTAGACAAGTAAATACTTTAACTGTGGTCAAACTTAATTTAAAAAGTTTTACTTTATTTTAAAAAATTATATAATAATTTACTAATTAACATACTATAATTAATTCAGTAAGCATTGTTTCCGCATGTGATTTAAGCATGTTTGCGTGCTTGGATCAGTGATTATATGTGAATCCGGCATTAAAATCTGTTAATCAAAAAATTTTAATGTATTAACCAGCATTTATGAACAATGAGCAATGCATTTGTTACAATATATTTTAATCTTAGTAGCACTAGAAAGAAGATGAGGCTCGACCTGCAACAAAAACAACACACTCACAGCCTACACTACCAGCTGTATTTGAAAAGCAAAAAAAGTATGAAGCAAACTCAAATGAAGCTAAGAAGCTAAACAGAGCTGTAGCAGTGTGCATAAGCATGGATCAGGTTCCTGTGTATACTGTTGAGAAACCTGAATTCAAACACAGAACTTTTTCAAGCACACCGAAATCCCAGCCCTATATAATGAAACGAAAGAAATAGCCATGAACCATCTTGGAAAGAAAACCTTTTTTTCATGCACCACTGATCTGTGGACAAGCAGGGCCACTTCCACGTTTATGGCAGTAACTCTGCAATTTGTCACTGAAACCTGGGACATGCAGAGCTGGTGTTTGGGCTGTATTGGGCTCAACTCTGAACACACAGCAGAATGCTTGAGGGAAGCATTGGAAGAGATGATTCAAGAAGAATGGAAGCTGGACATGTCATACGTCGCTGGTATCACCACTGATAATGCTTCAGCAAACAAGAAAGCATTTCAGCAAGACTTCACATGGGTCCCCTTTATTTGGGCATAACTTGCACCTAGCTATTTACAAGGGCCTGGATATAGACCATGTGTCTGGATCACTGTCGAGGTTGAGAAAGACAGTGTCTGGCTTCAGCGGGTCACCGAATATGTTGCGACAGCTGGAAAAAAAAACATTTGCAACTGCCTGAACACGGAATGATCCATGATGAGCCCACACGCTGGGACTCAGCTTATGAAATGATTGAGAGATTTCTAGAACAGCAAGCAAGCTTATGATCGGAAAAAATGGCACCTCACCCAAGGATTCAGATATTATAGTTCTTGAGACTGTAAAAGAGGTATTGAGCCTGGTCAGCTCTTTCACGGATGCCCTCAGTGGTGAAAAACACACCACTCTCTCTGCAGTCCTGCCTCTGAATTGGAAGATCTTCTCTACTTTGACAGTCGAGGAAAGTGACAGCAACCTAAAGTATCAACTTAAAGACAACATCAGGGAAAATCTCTGCTAGATTTGCTAGAAGCATGGGGCCAAAGTCTGCAAACATCATCTCCAGATGACAAGCAGCAACCAAAAAAAAAAAAAAGACTGTTAACAAAATTATTTGATCGTTCACTTTTATTTTAAATCCGTGAGTGCAGTGCACCTGCATTGCGTTAGCACTCGTTAGCCTGTCATTAGCGTTTTCATTCGTACCTATCGCTGTTTTCTTTTCTCCTCTCTCCAGTTTTTCACAATTTCATCAAACAACTGTGGTAAGAATATTTCATCAAGCATGGTGAGTAATGGCTTCTCCTGCTATTGTTATATGCACCTCTTGCCACATGTACAGTTTATCTATCTCGGTCGCTGATGAAGGATTCACATGTGATAAATGCAGGGAAATAGTTAGGCTGACAGTGAAGATTTCAGAATTAGAGACACTCATCCAAACTTTAAATGAGGACAGTAAGAATTGTTAGAGCTCTGGATACAGCTTTGGATGCGTCTAGCTCAGGGATTCCTGTACATTGTTCGGTTCCGGCAACAGAGCCCCTGCAGCAGGGCAACTGGGTGACAGTGAGGCAGCATAGTCATGGGTCAAAACACCGCTCTTCTGTTCCAATCAAAACATTAAACAGGTTCTCCCCACTCAGTGATGCACCCACTGAGAAACCTGATGAAAGTGCTCTAGTTATTGGCGATTCTATTGTACGGAACGTGAATATAGAAACACCAGCCACCATAGTCAAATGTTTACCGGGAGCCAGAGCGCCTGAGATCTTGGCAAATTTAAAGGTCCCGTTCTTCGTGATCCCATGTTTTAAACTTTAGTTAGTTTGTAATGTTGTTGTTAGAGTATAAATAATATCTGTACAATTCTAAAGCTCAAAGTTCAATGCCAAGTAAGTTATTTTATTTAACAGAATTCGCCTACATCTAATGACCAGTTTGGACTACATCCCTCTAGTTCCTGCAGTAATGACGTCAGTAAAACAGTTTTTGACTAACCTCCGCCCACGGGAATACACAAAAAAGGGAGCGTGGTCTTGTTGCGCTCGAACGGAGGAGGAGGAAGAGTTGCGTTTGAAGCATGAGCCCCGTCAGACTGGTCGTGGCGGAGGTGTTGCAACAATATATTGTGATATTCTCAATGTTACCCAGAAAACGGGATACAGGTTTAACTCATTCGAAATACTTCTGCTTAATGTTACACTGTCAGACATGCAAAAGAAATCTAATGTATCTCTTGCTCTGGCTACTGTGTATAGACCACCAGGGCCATGTACAAAATTCCTAAAAGAATTTGCAGATTTCCTCTCAGACCTTCTGGTTACAGTTGATAAGGCGCTAATCACGGGAGATTTTAATATTCACGTTGATAATACAAATGATGCATTAGGACTTGCATTTACTGACCTAATAAACTCTTTTGGAGTCAAGCAATATGTCACTAGGCCCACTCATCGTTTTAATCATACACTAGATTTAATTATATCGCATGGAATCGATCTTACTGCTATAGATATCGTACCTCAATGTGATGATATTACAGACCATTTCCTTGTATCGTGCATGCTGCATATCACTGATATTAACTATATGTCTCAGCGTTACTGTCTGGGCAGAACTATTGTTCCAGTCACCAAAGACAGATTCGCAAATAACTTGCCTGATCTATCTCAACTGCTATTTGTACCCAAAAATACACATGAATTAGACAAAATGACTGACAACATGGGCACTATTTTCTCTAATACATTAAAAGCTGTTGCCCCCATCAAATTGAAAAAGGTTAGAGAAAAACGTACTGTGCCTGGTATAACAGTAATACTCACTCTCTCAAGAAAGTAACTCGTAGTCTTGAATGCAAATGGAGAAAAACTAACTTGGAAGTTTTTAGAATTGCATGGAAATGCAGTATGTCTAGCTATAGACAGGCTCTAAACACTGCTAGGGCAGAGCATATCCACAAACTCATAGAAAATAACCAAAACAATCCAAGGTTTTTGTTTAGCACAGTGGCTAAATTAACAAATTACCAGATGCCACCTGATTCAAATATTCCACCAACGTTAAATAGTAATGACTTTATGAATTTCTTCACTGATAAAATAGATAACATTAGAAATACAATAGCGAATGTAGATTCAACAGCGTCTAACACTTCAGTTTCATCCATCGAACCCAAAGATAAACTGCAGTGCTTTACAAATATAGGACAGGAAGAGCTAAATAAACTTATCACTGTATCTAAACCAACAACATGTTTATTAGATCCTGTACCCACTAAATTACTGAAAGAGTTGTTACCTGTAGCCGAAGAACCGCTTCTCAATATTATTAACTCGTCGTTATCTTTAGGTCACGTCCCAAAACCATTCAAGCTGGCGGTTATTAAGCCTCTTATTAAGAAACCAAAACTAGATCCTAGTGAACTGGCAAATTATAGGCCTATTTCAAATCTTCCATTTATGTCTAAAATTTTAGAAAAAGTTGTGTCTGCTCAATTGAGCACCTTCCTGCACAAACAATTATCTGTAGGAAGAATTTCAATCAGGTTTCAGGCCCCAACATAGCATCTCATTTCTAGTCTTACTTGATCTTAGTGCTGCGTTCGACACCATAGATCATGACATACTCATAGATCGATTACAAAACTATACAGGTATTCAAGGGCAGGCTCTAAGATGGTTTAGATCCTACCTGTCCGATCGCTACCATTTTGTTTACTTTAATGGGGAGTCATCTCATTTATCAGAAAAGCTAGTTCATGCATTCATGACCTCTAGACTGGACTATTGTAATGCACTTCTAGGTGGTTGTCCTGCTTCTTCAATAAACAAGCTACAGGTAGTCCAAAATGCAGCGGCTAGAGTCCTTACCAGGTCAAGAAAATATGATCATATTACCCCAATTTTACAGTCTCTGCACTGGCTACCTATTAAGTTCCGTATCAGTTACAAATTATCATTACTTACCTATAATGCCCTAAATGGTTTAGCTCCTGCTTACCTAACTAGCCTTCTACCACGCTACAATCCATCACGCTCCCTAAAGTCACAAAACGCTGGACTTTTGGTAGTTCCTAGGATAGCAAAGTCCACTAAAGGAGGTAGAGCTTTTTCACATTTGGCTCCCAAACTCTGGAATAGCCTTCCTGATAATGTTCGGGGTTCAGACACACTCTCTCTGTTTAAATCTAGATTAAAAACGCATCTCTTTCGCCAAACATTTGAATAATGTATCTTAAATTGTGAGTATAGTTGTATCTGATCAAATGTGCATTCTTATTCTTTAGCTTGGGTTAAACTAATTAATTTTACTTTGTTGGAACAGCAGCTATGCTAATGATGTCTCTATTTGTTTCTATGTTTTGCCACGCTCCAGTCTGGATCCAGAACACCTGAGAATTGATGCTGACCCTCAGAGGACCCCAGATGATGCTAACCCTGAATCAACAACAGAACTAACAAATATTGCTACAAGTGTGACTGCATCATATAATAGGCTAATTATTAATTATTAGGGCTGTGAATCTTTGGGTAGGCAACGATTCGATTCTATTCACGATTCATAGGTTTTCGATTCGATTCAAGAACAATTTTTGCAAATTTAGAACGATTCAATTCGATTCACAATTAAATTAAATTCAACTCGATTATAACGATTCGATTCTGCGTTCTTTAAGTGCATTCACAGGATTATTTCAATGCTTCCCCTAAATTCTTTAAATGCTTAGTCAGGGGGCAAATTACACAGCAGCCTTAAAAAAAAAAAAAAAAAAAAAAAAAACTTTTGTCCATTGTTAAATGCTAGTTTAATGGTGCTATGGCATGACATGGTATAAGTAAAAATGTATGTAAGCCAAGATTTAAAAAAAGAGCTTTAAAAGTATTATGTATCAACTAACGTTTTGTCACACCAGGGGCGTAGCCATCATTTCTGAAGTGAAAAATGTCAAATAAAATCATTTTATGTATGTAGCCTATGTATTTTCATAATTTTTTTTTTAATGAATTCTCTTCTTTTTTTATTACTTTTAATTTGCTGTAAGAAATCAACTACACTGCTCGACAATAATACTTTGTAATCGATATTTTTTCCTAATTGCAATTTTATGATTGTTTTATATAGGCTACTACATTTATCTATTATTTTAATTTTCTGCACAGAAAATATACTTTATAGTTTCTGTACTGTAATAAATGATATGTCAATTAGCACTGCATCATTCATAAATTAAATTTATTGTGTTTTTTTTTTCTTAATGTTTCATCAGTTAATTCTGCTTTTATTCAGTTTAGCTGCAGATATAGCCTGGCACGTCTATGAGAGCGAGATAACTTCTCTTTCAGTGTGTAAACTTTATCTCATTTAAACAGAATAAAATGGTATAATTGCTGTTTTATGTCTGTTTCTATAGCAACAAACGCTACTTTCATGCACCTGATTATCAGATAAACCTTGCGCTCTTGTTAATGATGTGGTTATTTTAAGCGTTTCCCTCATATTTTCGAATCGGTTGTGAGAGGACGTCACTATTTGACGTCTTTTACACGTGCATTACACGTCCATCGTGACCCTCTATGAAATCCTTGTGGAATATGCAAAAGCTGTGCTTACACCTTGATTAATACTGCAATAATTAATTTAAGTGCACCAAGTCCCAGCAAACATTTGGACGTCTTTTGACCGTTGAAAAGACGTCCGTCCGACACGTCCCGTCATGGTTGAAAAATAGTTCCAAAATGAAAGTTGAACCGACGTCTTTGACGTCTTCTGGACGTGAACTGCACGTCTTTTCTGCACGTCTTCTGGACGTCCAAATGCGTCGATTTCTGGACGTCGTCGTTTAAATGTTTAAATGCGTTGCTGCATAGTTTAAGTCTGCATATAAAATAATCACACACCCACTGTGTAACATCGTGAAAGGCAATCAATTATGTCTTGAGGTATAACACATCTTGACAAAAGTTCTAGATCGGTCCAGTCAGACCTGAACGTCCATAAAACATCTTAATCAAGTGTACATCACAAACAATAACACATTATTTGTGGACATATGCAAAAAAGAAGCATGTTCTGATTTAGCACATTTTATTGTTTTTGAACAGTTTAGCATCTGTTAACCAAACTAAAATACCAGGGGATAGTTATATAAAGGGATAGTTTACCCAAAAATGAAAATTCTGTCATTTAATCACCCTCATGTTTCAAACCTGTATACCTTTCTATGTTCTGACAATATTGTTTTCACGTTATCTTTACTGGGTCAATGACAAATAAGAATCTTCAAGATGATTAAAATTATTTAAAAAATTAGTTTTTCAATGTAATCTTTGTATCCATTTTGGATTTCTGAAATAAGTTTACAGGCCTACCATTTTCATCAGAAATATGATTTAATGAGGGTCATCACTGAATAAAACGTGCTGAAATACTCAATCTTGAAGTCCATTATTATTGTCAAAAATTTATATTTTCGCAGAATTTGTTTATTAATTGCATTTATTTTTAAATACTTTAATCATATAAATAATATTAAGAATATTATATTTGAACGTGGCATAACCACCTTGCAGGAGCCATTGTTGTCATGTGACAAGAAAATCATAAAACATAGAAGATCCTCATCATAAAATATGTTTGAAATCATTGCTATTTATAAAATCAAAGTAGCGTAAATGATGTTAAACTGTATAGAACCGACATGAATTCAAATATTACATTTCTGAGAATGTGTTCACGTGTTTTCGACTAAAATGTTAAAAGATGGTTTCTTTTTTGTCACGATCGGTGTTACAGAGAACACAGGAGAGAGAACCAAGTGCGGGTATGATATTTATTCAAAGGGTAATCCAGAGGGGTAAACAGTCCAGGCAGGGTCAAAACCAGAATATCCAAACATACAAGACACGAAGACAGGGCAAGGCAAGGCAAGGCAAGATGACGGACATGAAATAACCTCAACATTAAACAAGGACTCCGTGACTAAGACTCAGACAGACCAGGTATAAATACACAAAAGGATAATGGGGAAACAGGAGACAGGTGGGGAACAATCAATTAACTAGACAAGGAGGAAGGTGACCAAATAAGGAGACAGGAAGTGATAAATGATAAACACTGTGGGAACTGAGGACACCTAGTGGAAACCCAGGGAACACAACCCAGACACTGTGACAGTACCCCCCTTCTACGGAGCGGCTCCCAGACGCTCCAAGACAGACACAAAACAGAGACCAGGAGGGAGGCGGACAGGTGGAGGCTCAGGGGGAGGGATGGAGGGCCAGACTAACAGAAAGGAACAGGGACCGACATTAACACAAAAACAAAAGGAAAAAAACAACAACATGAAGCCCCCCAGGGCGGAGCAGAAGACCACCACACCCTTGTGGTCAAGGCCAGAGTCCTCCAGGGCGGAGCGGAAGACCACCACACCCTTGTGGTCAAGGCCAGAGTCCTCCAGGGTGGAGCAGATGACCACCACGCCCCTGTGGTCGATGCCGGAGTCCAACAGGGCGGAGCGGCAGACCACCCAGTGACTTGACTTGACTCTGAAAGTTCAACGGTGACTGGCCCTGACTCTGGAAGGTCATCGGTGACTGGCCCTGACTCCGGAGGACCAGCGGTGACTGGCCCTGACTCCGGAGGACCAGCGGTGACTGGCCCTGACTCCGGAGGACCAGCGGTGACTGGCCCTGACTCCGGAGGACCAGCGGTGACTGGCCCTGACTCCGGAGGACCAGCGGTGACTGGCCCTGACTCTGGAAAGGTCACTGGCACCTGACTCGACTCTGGAGAGTTCACTGGCCCCTGACTCGCCTCTGGAGGGTCAACTGGAACCTGACTCGACTCTGGACTGCCTGTGGAGACTTGAGACGCCTCGGCTTCGGGCACCGCCTCTGGAACAGCATCGGGCACCGCCTCGGCATCGGGCACCGCCTCGGCCTCCGGAACGGCATCGGGCACCGCCTCGGCCTCCGGAGCGGCATCGGGCATCGCCTCGGCCTCCGGAACGGCATCGGGCACCGCCTCGGCCTCCGGAACGGCATCGGGCACCGCCTCGGCATCGGGCACCGCCTCGGCCTCCGGAACAGCATCGTGCACCGCCTCGGCCTCCGGAACAGCATCGGGCACCGCCTCGGCCTCCGGAACAGCCTCGGCCTCCGGAACAGCCTCGGCCTCCGGAACAGCATCGGGCACCGCCTCGGCCTCCGGAACAGCATCGGGCACCGCCTCGGCCTCCGGAACAGCATCGGGCACCGCCTCGGGAACGTCCTCTGGGCTTTGAGGAACGGTAGACGCCTGTCTCCTCCTCCTCCGCCCTCTATGTTGGTGAGTCGGTGACACCTTGTCTGGAGACTCAGGCGTTGAGTCGGCCATCTTGTGCTGTGGCTCCAAGCTGGCGGCCATCTTGTGCTGTGGCGCTGGGCTGGCGGCCATCTTGTGCTGTGGCGCTGGGCTGGCGGCCATCTTGTGCTGTGGCTCTGGGCTGGCAGCCATCTTGTGCTGTGGCGCTGGCTCAGCAGCCATGACGTTAACCGTCTTGGGAATCTCTAGGATCTTGGACAGCGTAGCGAAATAATCCAAGAATGAGTCAGCGGCCCTCTTGGGCGTTGGCGCTGAGCTGGCGGCCATCTTGCACCGTGGCACTGGACTCGTGATCGCCTTGGGTTGTGGTGCTGTGTTGGCGTCCATCCTGCCTCGTGGCGCTGGACTAGCGGCCATCATGGGCAGTGACGCCACTGTGGCGGACGTGCGCCTCCTCTCTCCTCTCCGTCCGCCATGGTGAGACGGTGGCTCTAATCCATCCCACACGAGCCCCGGGTCGAAGGGCGGCCCTGGTTGAGAGCGGTGCTGAGTATCCTCTCGACCCCTCCCTCCTCGGCGACCTCCTCTGGTTCCCCGGAAAACCACCAGGCGAGTTCCTTCAAATCCACTCCTCTCCCGCACTGTGGCTGGGGAGGAGACATAAGCCGACATACCGCTGGCTCTTGCAGTGACGGAGTCCTTCTGTCACGATCGGTGTTACAGAGAACACAGGAGAGAGAACCAAGTGCGGGTATGATATTTATTCAAAGGGTAATCCAGAGGGGTAAACAGTCCAGGCAGGGTCAAAACCAGAATATCCAAACATACAAGACACGAAGACAGGGCAAGGCAAGGCAAGGCAAGGCAAGGCAAGATGACGGACATGAAATAACCTCAACATTAAACAAGGACTCCGTGACTAAGACTCAGACAGACCAGGTATAAATACACAAAAGCATAATGGGGAAACAGGAGACAGGTGGGGAACAATCAATTAACTAGACAAGGAGGAAGGTGACCAAATAAGGAGACAGGAAGTGATAAATGATAAACACTGTGGGAACTGAGGACACCTAGTGGAAACCCAGGGAACACAACCCAGACACTGTGACATTTTTATCATGTCTTTATTAATCTTGTCATTGACTTACACAGTTGTCTTATAAACACAAAGATATTTGGAAGAATATTTGTAACCAAGCAGATCTTACAATCCATTAACTGCCATTGTAGGAAAAATGATTATGATCATAACATGAGGGTGAGAAAATTATTACTATTTTCATTTTTGGGTGAACTATCCCTTAAACACATTACAGTAGTTTGGCTCATTTCTTGTAACCTCCACCCCCAGCTCTTCCTGGAGCGAGCTTCAGGTGTTCTGCCATCGCTGAATCAGTCTCAGAGACTCTACCTCTTCACAGCAGCTGAGGGAAGAGAATATATTTATTTTTAAAATAAAGAATTTGAGATTAATGGCATGCACTTATTTTTAAAATATCTTTATGGTCTACAGCTAAAAATAAATAAATAAATAAAAAACCTTGGAACAAGATGAATGAATCATGAATGAAACATTAGAAAAAGGTAATCAACATGCATTAGATTTTATTTTTATTGTATAAAAGATGTTATGCTTTAATGGACACCCTTGAGAAAGACCCTGAACTGGGTGTGTAACTTTGAGAAAGTGAACAGGAGACTTCTGATAAGACAGGAGGGCTGCGATGTCCCCTGAATAATTAATTAAAGCGTACCAATAAAAACTACATCAATATAAGTAACTTTTAGCCTACTAACGTTAGCGAATTTTAGCCATACTCAGTGAATTTCAGTTGACAACGTGGGCATCATTTCTCTCGGTTCCTTCGTGTCAAACAAGTAAAACTCAAGCACGTTAATCAAATAATACAAAATGTACTTACCCAACAGTAGATTTTATATAATATATATCGATACATCTCCCTCCTCGAGTCCTCTTCGAGTCTTCTCCTCGGAACCGGAAGACGGAGAGATCTCGCGAGATAATCTTCTTCTTCTTCTTGGATTTTATTGGCGGTTGACACAGAACACAATGGTGTATTTCCGCGACCAACTGGTATGGAGTGTGGATCAAGATGACTTTTTTTTTTTTTTTTTTTTTATTCTCTCCCACAGATTAGATTCCACAAGAAACTGAAGAATAAAATTATAACACTCATTTCTCGAGTTATTTTGCAGAATATACTTTGGTATAAATGGCATTTTTATTTTTTTTAAATTATGAATTAACAACCTTCTTTCATTCTCATATTTCTGACAATGCATTAAAACATGCTCTACTGTTTCCTCTTGCCCACAATAATCACATCTTCCCGTATCATGTTTACCCATTTTATAAAGTGTACTATTTAATCTTGTGTGTCCAAATCTCATCCTTGATATTACAATTTCTTCTCTCCTGTTTTTCCCTGCAATTCTCATCTCTCCCACTTTCCTTTGAATTCTATAGAACCACCGACCTTTTTTCTCCTTGCCCCACTGTTTTTGCCACCTTTCCTTTAGTCTCTTCTTGATAATACTCTTTATTTCATTCTTACTTAAATTAACAATTAAATTAATGTCATTGTTTTTAACTGCTTCTTGTGTTTCTTTATCTGCAATTTCATTTCCTTGGACACCAACATGTGCAGGCACCCACAAAAATACTACTGTAATCCCCATCATTTGAATTCTGTATATTGTTTGCATTATCTCCATTAAAATATCTGGTCTACTTTCTGAATGACTGTATTGTAAACTAGCCAATGATGAACATGAGTCTGAACATATAACTGATTTCACAGGTCTTGTTTCTTCTATCCACTGTATTGCTAATAATAATGCAACCATTTCCCCTGTATAAACAGATAGCTCATCACTGATCCTTTTCCTTATTGATAAATGAAACTCTGGGACAGTAAATGCTACTCCTATCTTGTTGTCTGAACTCTTTGATGCATCTGTGTATATCTGAACATAACTGTAGTACTCATTAATATATGTCTGTAAATTATATGAATTACATTCCTCACCCTTGTTTCTCTGTTCTAACAATGTAAAATCAACTATAGCATCTGGAAGTACCCAAGGTTTTATTACTGGTAATGGAACAGTAGGACTAACATTTAATTGATTAATTTTAAGTTCTGTGGCTTTCTGTATCACAGTCCATCCAAAACTTTTAGTTTTCCTCCTCTCTTTCTCCCAACATGGCTTTAACGTGTCTAGTGTAGGATGCTCTTGACTATGGCCTTGTAAATTAACCCAGTAATTCAATGATAGCTGTACCCTTCTCATTTCCAAAGACATTTCCCCCATTTCCACATGTAGCGCTGTAATTGGAGTAGTTTTTATAGCTCCTGTACATAGTCTAAATACCTGATTCTGTATATTATCTAACTTTTTAAGGGATGTTTCTGCAGCTGATCCATAAACCACACACCCATAATCTAACACAGATCTAATCAATCCATTATACATGGCCTTTAATGCCATCCTATCTGCTCCCCACTCACTACCAACTAAACATCTCATTGTATTTATTATTTTCTTACATTTATTTATTATATTCTGAATATGCACCGCCCACGTAACTCTTTCATCAAACCATATCCCCAAAAACTTAAAATATTTTACTCTTTCCAGTTCTTGATTATATAATTTTAGTTTCACCTCACTTCCCACTTTCTTCCTTGTAAACAACATTATTTTTGTTTTATCAACTGAGAATTTAAAACCCCATTTATATGACCATTCTTCAACTATTTTAATAGCCTCCTGTAATTTTACAATAAAATTTCCCAATAAAATCAATATTCCTTCCCCTTTTCCAGATTGCCCCATCATCAGCGAAGAGTGAGAGGCCCAGCCCATTATCCAAATCTTCAAACACATCATTTATCATAATGGAAAATAATAAAGGACTTATTATACTTCCTTGTGGAGTACCATTTTCAATTGTGAATTTTTCTGAATAACTGTTTCCTATTCTCACTTTTAGTGTTCTGTCTGATAAAAAATCCTTGATCCATCTAAACATTTGACCTTTGATACCTAACTTATACAGTTTAATTAACAACCCTTCTTTCCACATCATGTCATAAGCTTTCTCTATGTCGAAAAAGACAGCCACTACACTTTCTCTATTTATTTGTGCTTTTCTTATCTCATGTTCTAAACACACCGCCGGATCCATTGTATTTCTCCCTCTCCTAAAACCACTCTGATATTTGGATAAGAATTTATTCACTTCTACATGATACGTTAACCTTTCATTCACCATTTTTTCCATTATTTTACCAATATTAGATGTCAACGCAATAGGTCTATAATTTCCTGGATTTGTACTATCCTTCCCCGGTTTACGTATTGGTACTATCACCGCCTCCTTCCACCTTTGTGGTAATTTTCCTTCTTCCCATGATTTATTGTACACATTTAATAAAACTTCCTTAGATACTTCACTGAGATGTCTTAGCATTAAATAGCAAATCTGATCTATACCTGGAGCTGAATTCTTGGTTTTTCTAAGAGCTCGATTTAACTCTGCCTTTGTAAATATCATATTTAATTGTTCATTATTAAATTCCTCATTCTGTATTAAGTCTTTAAACTGTTCCAATGTCCTTTCCCTTCCTCTTTTACCCTCCTTACAACTATTATCTGATTTATGTATTTTAACAAAACTTTTTGCAAGCATTTCTGCTTTCTCTTCATCTTTTATTGCTATTGTATCACCATCTTTTAATACTGGATACCCAAATTCTCTTTTTATCCCATTCATTCTTTTTATCATATTCCATACTTGCCCAATTTCAGTTTCCCTTCCCACTGTGTTACAAAACCTCCTCCAATAGTCTTTTTTTGTATTTTTTACGATTCTCCTAACATTTGCTTGCATCTTTTTATATTCAAAGAAGTTCTGAAAACTATGATTCTTTTTTTAACATTTTAAAAGCTTTATTTCGAGATTTAATTACCTTATCACACTCTTTTGTCCACCATGGCACAATCTTCTTTTTTTTCCTACCTCCCTTCCTTGGAATAGACTGACTTGGTGATACCAATATAGCATTACAAATATCATTATTAACCTCATCAATCCATTCTTTAACTTTAATGTTTTTCATTTCTTGTTCACTTATACTCCTAAATTTCTCCCAATCTGCATTTTCAAAGAACTGTTTGTCTACTCCTCTTGTATCACATTTTTCTAAACTTAGATTTACCTCAATTGTTATAGGGTAATGATCACTCCCTATAGTTGTTTCTCTAATCACCTCCCATACGCATATACCCGCTAGTGAACTTGACACAAGTGTAAGGTCAATAGCTGATTCTACTCCTGTTCTCACATTAACCCTTGTTCCCCCACCATCATTTAAACATACTAATTCCTTTAACTCCATTAATTCTTCAATCACTATTCCGTTTCCATCATTGCAATTGTCCCATAGTGTGCTATGAGCATTAAAATCTCCGCAACATATAACTTTTCCTTCTAAGTGTACAATTAGTTCACCCAACACCTCTAGTGATAGTCTTTTACAAGGATTATAAAAATTTAGAATTTTAACATTTCCTTTTCCCCCTAAAATTTCTATTACTATAAACTCCAACATTATTTCTTTTCCTATAACACTATACTGTACTCCTTGTTTTACAAATATTATACACCCTCCCCCAATATCTTCCTCTCTATCTCTACGTACACAATCATACCCTTTAATATTAAAATCCAACACTGGCTTAAGCCAGGTTTCCTGTATGCATACGATTTCTGGTTTCTTTCTAAGCTCTTTTATAAAACCTTTAAACTCTTGACCATTCGCTAACAAGCTTCTTGCATTCCATTGCACAATATTCAAGTTGTCTTATCACCTGCACCTCCTGACTTCCCATCTCCTTCCAGTCTTTTATTGATGTTTTCCCAGGATATATTGTTTATACCCAAAAACTTTTCAGCTCCCTTCACAATTATTTTTATTTTCTCTGTTTTTTTGTCTAACTTGGTCCGTGCAATTAATTACATATGCCACAAACAAAATTAGTCTATCCACTGTCAGTGTTGTACCACTTTCTTCTGTTCGCCCAATCTCTTGACTTGACATGTCTTTGTCAGTATCATCACTTCTCCTTTGCTCTTGTACCTTCTTTATTGCTTCTGCATAGCTTAGGTTATTTACAACTTTTACTTGCTCAATTTCCACGGCTCTCTTTCTTAAGTTACATCCATTGTATGTTACCCGATGTTGCCCACCACAATTACAGCACTTGTCCTGTGCACTCTCTTCACAATTTTCAAATCTATGATCACCTCCACACTTAGGACATCTTTGTTTTCTTTTGCACACCGCTGCTATATGTCCATATCTTTGACATCTATAACAGCGGAGTGGGGGAGGAATATATGGCCTCACTACAAAACTCATGTACCCAATTTTGATTTTTTTCTGGAAGCACAGAGTCCTGAAACTCCAAAAGAATTGACAAACTGTCAACTCTTTCCCCATTCATTGTTTTTTGCAACCTTTTTATTCTACTTATTTCACCCCCAGAAATACTTTGTTTTAGTCTTTCTAGATCCTCCTCAACTAGAATGCCTGTTATTACTCCCTGTTTCAGCCGTTTTTCTCCCAAGATCTTTCTTTCATTCACTTTTTTCTTACATACATTCTCAATTTTTAGAGCTTTGTTTTTCTGCTCATCAGTTTTACATATCACCAACAGGCTTCCGTCTCTCAAAATCTTAGCCGTGTCCACTTCTCCTAACTTTTTCTTCAGTTCTCTAGACAATGCTACTGGACTTAGGTTAACATGTTCATCTTCCTTTCTAAATTTAAGAATTACTTTATATTGCTCTCTTTCAATCTTTTTCCGGACAACCCTACTCTCTTCCTCTGAGCTGTTTTCTTCTAATCCTCTTTTACTGGATTGGCTATACTCCAACCTCGTTTCATTTCGCCCAGTCATTCTATTTCCTGGTCCTTTTTTACTTACTAGATTCCAATCATCTGACTCCATTTCATCATCCTCATTTACCCCAGAAAACATCTCAATCCAGTCACAAACCAGTTTATGTCAACCGCCGTAAACTCCAAACACAACGCCGAAATCTCCGTCCAGCGTGTCCTCGTTATGTTCTCTCACTGCGTGTGATCCTCGTGCAGCCCGGGCACTTGGACAAAGAGTATAGAAGTAACAAGAGGCGAAACTCCGTTGCAGTTTTGACAACAATCGCTAGATGGCGCTGCTATCGCGCTGCCGCCATTTTGGACTGAACCAACGGCTTTACCTTTGGCAGAACTACAGTACGGTGTACATTTTAGGACATCCTCAGACCTCAATCATCAAATGAAAAGGTATCATGCCTCAGACTAAAAGGCTTCAGTCATCGAACAAAACGGCATCGCGCCTCTGACTGAAAAGCTTCAGATAACCATGGTTTTACTATCAAAAAACAAAAACAAACAAAAAACAAATGGTCGATATAGTTAAATCATGGTATCCACAGATTAACATGGTTTTGCTACTAACCATAGTTTAACCATGGTGTTTGTAGTAAAACTGTAGTTATACAAATGGTATCATTACACTAAAAAAAACGTTACTACACTTTTACTATAATAAAACCACAATGCATTATATATAGAAAAACTTTGTTTCATCTCATAAATAATCATAACAATTATACGTATAAAACTTACTTATTCGTGGATGTAACTTTTATGAGTATGATTATGTATAACACGCAATATACACCATGCTAAATCCACATGATTTATAATGGTTTATAAGTCTTATATCTTGACATTATTTATTTAAAATATATACAGTATCTTACTATCTTATTGATATTACAATAAATTTGGTAAAAGTATTACATATTACACATTCATC
The DNA here is from genome assembly GCF_963082965.1 of Carassius carassius. NCBI lineage: Eukaryota > Metazoa > Chordata > Actinopteri > Cypriniformes > Cyprinidae > Carassius > Carassius carassius. The sequence goes on from NC_081794.1 coordinate 9,631,289, forward strand.
TGATCAGATTTTTGATATGATGGCTGTTTAAGGAAAAATAATATTTTTATTTTCATTATTATTGTTGAAGTTATTTATAGTGGTATTTGCCTGCTTTGAGTAAAGTAACAAAACAACAATGCCAAGATATGAGACTTGTATTATATCTAAGGGAAATATTATGTTGTAAGTTAAGTGGATGCATTATTTTCATTGCGTATTATAAATCATAATCTTAAATGCTATAACCACAAATAAGTAAATTATACTTAAATTATAACACATTAAAAATGTTATGATTACTCATGAGATGGTATGACATATTACAAAGTTTTTTTTCTAATACATTATTCATTCATTATAATGCCATAAGAATACTCTTATAATTTGTTTTAAATACGAGCTTCATAGGAAGTGTTACCGTTAAGTTTAATCGATAATGTACTTCTTCACTGATGTTATACAATATCCTTGTACAAATGAAAAAAATTTTTTTAACAGCATCTGATCTAATGCTTTTATCTTGCAGTGAAACGCATCTAAGAAGATGAATAAAATCAAGTTAGCCATAGAGATGGCATCGTCCAAGAGCACAGGCATGTATTTTTCTTTTCTGCATTGGTATTAACTCAAAGAAAGTATATGTATACATTAAAAAATCATAGACTAATAATGAACAAGAGTGCAGATTAAGTAACAAATGTATAAATTAAAACCACCCAAGATCAGTAAACGATCTTTAACTATTACTGTATTTTTTTCATATTAAGGGAGTTCATCCAGAGGCAGTGAGTGAACTTTGTGTCCTGAAACCAGAATCAGTTGGGAAGAATGGAATCAATTCTACCCCATAAAAGGCTTACACAGGTAATTCACAACTCTGTGTGTGTGTGTGCGCACAGCTATAGCTTAATGTCTTCACGACTCATCATTTGTGTTCATTTTTTTAGGTCCCCTTCCAGATGCTGATGTCTTGGCTTCTGGTGCAAAACTAAGTCAGATTAATCCCAAGCCTTTGCTGCCACACATACTTGAGGGCATGTCAAAAGTAGAGTTGTGCCTCTTGGCACGGCAGTCCACTTTCATACCAATGTCCCCCTATAGCTGTAGGTGTTCCTGATGTTAATGATCCATCTGAAACATTCCAGTTTAGACTAGTGGAGGTAAAAAGCGCCACTGCTGAAAACATTGCTCAGGTTCCATTTATGAAAATTCAAAGAGGACTAGCCAAACTTAAAGAGACCCAGAAGTACTACTGGCAGGTACAAGGTCAGACTGCAGACACTGGTCTACACTGATGTGACTTTGTGACTGACACAAAATCAGATTTCATAATACAGATGATCTGGCAAGATGATGCCTTCATAGCATCAATGAAAGTACTATTATAACGTTTACCTGGATGTGTATCTTTCAGTGGTATGAATGGACAGATTCTGTTCATATTATAGTATGAACCTAAGATTTATTTTTACATTCATAGTAAATATATACTTTATGTAGTTGAGTAGTATGTAGCATATTTTGTAGTAGATCTTTTGTAACATATTAGATACATCACAAATTATAACAATAAATATATATTGTACTTGCTATTAATTAGAAATATGTACATACCAAGGTGAATACTTTTTGTATTAAATCTTCTGTAATGTATATGATATGCATATTCTTTTACTAGTTGTGTATATTTACATTTGATACATTGTATGATATAACAAATAAGATTTTTTCATGAGTTAATATAAAAATACTTTTCATTGTCAACTATTTCATTGTGTCTGTCAAATTATTTTCAGGGACATTTTATTTAAATAATTTCATTATACAAAATATAAAATTTTACATTACAATAAAAAAAGTAAAAACACATTTAATGATGGTAGGTATTAAAGGTATGCACTGCAACTAACTGAAAAGGTAAAAAAAAAATTAATAAATAAAAAACTACTATCAAATTATAACACTGTAACACTACTATTGAAATAATCACAGTCATTCAAAAATCTAATATACTAATATACATTCACTGCTCAAGAAACATTGGTCCCTGATAATAAACCATAAAACAGCAATTATGCCAGATCTGATTAATTCTTCCTGACAAGGTGAGTGGCACAACAGAATCAACACATGTGTATTTCCTTGACCCTTTGAATCACCCTTTCCACCAGAAGTCTGAGGCATGCAGTGGCCTGTGTTTTTTCACAGTCCTGTTTGCTGAACTGCTTGGCACATTTGAAAAATGGAATGATCTGTCTAGCCCCAACACTGGAGAGCATATCTTCAATAGTGGACCCCTTGTCTGCCATAACCACATCTCCACTGCACCACACAGAGTTACCCCAACCAGACCTTTGAATGTGGTAGTGCACTTATAACTTCAGAGTGGAGTTTCAGTGATGTAGGGCTTTCACAGCAGATTTCTGCACAGTCTAGGATGACATGCAGGTTTGGATTGAACAAACGGTAATTCTCTGGCATGGAGGAGCTTATTTGTTGCTTGGACATCTAAATGGGTACTGGATCCAGGTAATGCTGCTCAGCATGGTCACGCTTACCCAGAAAATGTCAGCTATAACATGATTGACTGAAACAACAAATGTATATTTAATTATAAAACAGAACCATTGTTTTTACAAAATCATTAAATTCAACAACTAGTGTTAGACAAACAGGTATGTTATAATTAGACCAAGATTTCAATCTAAGCTTGAAAGAATTCGCTTTACCCAGACGTAAAGTGACCATAGTTTTATTATAGGTAAAGTGTAGTAACATGTTTTTTTTAGTGTAATGATTAACGTACCATTTGTATAACCGCAGATTTGCTACAAACACCATGGTTAAACTATGGTTAGTGTAGCAAAACCATGGTTAATCTGTGGATACCATGATTTAACTATATCGACCATTTGTTTTTTGTTTTGTTTTGTTTTTTGATAGTAAAACCATGGTTATTTTTCGTAAGGGTAACTTTACTACTTGTCCAAAATAAAAGCTCGCTAGTTGCAATATGGCTAACTAACTTTGTAAACGTGCACACAAGACTCTCGAAAAGCATGTTCTCTTCCCTATATAACTTAATTAGTGTAACATTTGAATAAAACTGTTAAAATATAAAATATCAGACGCTGCTTACCTCCTTTTGCCATCAATCAACCATGATATACCACTTCCTGTGAACGGCGTGCGTGTGACGTCACATGGGGCGGGGCAACGCTATATTCCACCTGAGTCCGTTTCGTCTGATGACTTTTTGCCTGAGTCCGTTTCGTCTGATGACTTTTTGTCTGAGTCCGTTTCGTCTGATGACTTTTTGTCCGAGTCCGTTTAGTCTGATGACTTTTTGCCTTGAGTCCGTTTCATCTGATGACTTTTTGTCTGAGTCCGTTTAGTCTGATACATAACGTTAATTGTATGAGACCTGACACCTGACGTCGTTTTTCCTGAGACCTGAAGCTTTTCAGTCAGAGGCGCGATGCCGTTTTGTCCGATGACTGAAGCCTTTTAGTCTGAGGCATGATGCCTTTTCATTTGATGACTGAGGTCTGAGGATGTCCTAAAATGTACACCGTACTACAGTATACACTGCAGACTTAACATTATGTCTGCAAGGCAAGTTTATTTATATAGCACATTTCGTACACAATGGTAATTCAAAGTGCTTTACATAAAAGAAAGTAAAATAATCATGAAGAAAAATAATAACAAAAATAAAACAAGCAATTTTAAAACTTTTAAAATGATTAAAACATTTAAAAACAGTTAGAAAATGATTTTTATTGTAATTCAAGAATGCTTTGGAATATAGACTTACTGTATGGTTGGTCTTGTTTTAAAGAAGACATTTGCTAGGTTATTGTTGAAGTGAAATAAATTATGAAAAGTGAAACAGAAAAAAAGTTATATAAGTTTGAGTTTATTAAAATGTACAATTTAAAAAATATAATTATTTATATTCTATATAATATATAATATATATATATATATATATATATATATATATATATATATATATATATATATATATATATTACAAAATATATTTTACTCTATAACTGCAAGAAAATGAAAGCAAAAAATCTGAACAAGTTGTGTTTCACATTTTAGAGACATGAGATGTCTGCTATAGAGATATTAAAAACTAGAAACTACTATTTAATTCCCTCAACCGCTTTTGAATTGGAACCGGTATCATTCAATTCTATGACAGCTGTGTTGCATTCAGTCCAAGATGGCGGAGCTGCAGCTCTGCGCATGGGTGCGTTTGTTGCTATGGAACGTTCTATTGAGTTTCGCCTCTTGTTACTTGGGTCGCGTCCGAAATCGCATACTTCCATACTATATAGTAGGCGAAAAACAGTATGCGAAGCCAGTAGTATGTCCGAATTCTTAGTATTCGAAAAACAGTAGGCGAAATGTACCCGGATGGCCTACTACTTCCGCCCGAATTCCGTAGTATGCGTAGGATGGACACTACTCTATCCCATGAGGCCACGGGAGAGGACTCGTCATACTCATATTCGAAAATAACGGAAAATCGTGACGCCGCTGTTTTGAAGTGTAAGTACCTTATGGATAAACGCTGTTCATTGTGGTTAAAGTGTAACGTTACTTGTTTAACATAATCCAAGTAAACGACTTACTTGTTAAAGTTTTACACATTGTAAACTGATGAGACTATTTTGTAAATTGAGTTTAAAAATATGTTTAATAATCATTATCGATCAGAGGCTGTGCCTCAACTTGTTAAGGCTGCTTTCTACAGACGGCTCTTTAGGTAATTTAATGAGATAAAGTTAAAAAAATTAACGAGTTAATTTACATTTTACTAGTGTTGATAAAAATTGTTGGATAACTTAACTTAACTTAATAGGTGCCTCAGTTTGATCATAAATCATCAGTAATGTGTAAATCCTGTTCTGATGTTACAGAGACTGATGAAACCCTACTCACTGGAAAGCATAATTCAGTAAGTATATAAATTAAACTTAATCTTAACAACACACACTCTTTCCATGTATTTATGTTAGGATCATCACTGATTTATGCTGTTTTTTTATTATAATATGAATTTCCAGGTATTTCCAGTTGCTATTTTGTCAGTTGCAAAGTGCTTAATAGCAAATAACTTTTGTAGCAGTTGTGTGCACACTGATTTTGCAGCAGTTTCCAGTTGTTTTTTAAACAAGCAACATCTTAACATCTGAAGAATGTTTGTCTTGAGAATGGGTGCCACACTTTAGAGAAATACCCAAACACCAAGTCACATTTAAAATTATTCTCTCTATTTATTTATGTATTTTTCATTTCTACATGGATAAGAGCACAAAGCTTCAGACAAAACCACATTAACATTTTCATAAAGTAGTATAATAGAGCTTAAAGCAACACCAAAAGGGAATTTCTTAAGACGTTTCTATAATAATGTCAGGAAAATAAACTTCAGCAGCTTCAGTTCAGTAACTGTATGTGTACAAGATGAGGACTTTAAATTTGGGTATCAAAAATGAGTGGAAAACAGTGGAAATCTAAAATTTACCCCAGGGATACAGTAATACATTTGTAAAATTAAACACATCATACACAGACCCGGGACACTCAACAAACATATCAAGGTACTTCCCCTGCTGGTGACCTGCAGCTGAACAGAATGAAACCGCTTCCTGTTGAAATAACATCGGGCTTCACTTGCTGGAGGTTCAATTTGTATGTGACAGCCATCTATTGTGCCAGCTACCAGAAGAAAAGCTGCTTCCACTGCCTGTCATCTGTGATGGAGAAGGCAATCAGCCTCTTCAAAATCCCCATGACTGACCTGCTCATTCTGTGCACAATGTTATGCAGCTCTTGGATGTCGAAGGCCATTGACAGCAGCCTGTATGATGCTGTTCGCAGTCTGTAAATATGTAGTTTTTGTTTTTTAGAATAAAATTTCAATAGGTTACACATTTTTGCTGATATATCTATCTATCTGTATATATATATATATATATATATATGTGTGTGTGTATATATATGTGTGTATATTGTCTATAATGTATATATTATGTATGTATTTATGTATATATTGTGATGTGTGTATATATGTGTGTGTGTGTTTCTGTGTATATTTCTATAATGTATTTATGTGTATATATGTGTGTGTGTATTTGTCTAAGCATTCTTTCAAGTTTATTAATTAATTTATGTTCCTTTTGTTTCTTTTGTGTAATTTTATTTGTATTTATTTATTACAATAAATTACTTTATATCCTTACATAAAATCAGGCTGTCATTCTGTTCACAGATGTAGCTGCTGTTATTCTGAGGTAGAAAATTAAAAGCTAAATTTATATTTAGTAAAGGATTTACAAGCTGTCAACGAAGGCATGATCTGAATTGTTAATTCAAACGACGAAAAAACGCAGACGAAAGCGGTAAGAATAACGAAAAACATCACCGATTTTATATCATGTTCGCTCAGTAGATTGGGCTCTTTAAATTTACGCGCTGTTGTGAAGACATATGTCACGTGACAATGTCAACATGGCGGATGTAGTACGTCCGAATTCCATTCATACTACCCACATTCATACTATATAGAACGTACTTTTCTAACGGTCGAGTAGTACGTTCAAATTCAAATGTAGTACCCAGTACGCAGTATGCGATTTCGGGACTCACTCTGCAGGGTCGTATGAAGATTCTCGCGAGATAATCTATCCTATCACGGGATTTTGTAATATCACGAAATATTTGCGTCTACATGTTGGCAGCACCGTTTTGGCAATTGCATACAACTCAGACCGAAATGGTGACCGGATATATATCTGTTTTACATGTATATGCATAGATTCCATAAAAATAATAACGAATACATAAAACAGGTTGAAATGATGACTAAATTGTAGCATGGTAATCACTTAACCACACTGGGCAGTTTGTCATTATAATTTATTTAAACAAGATAAAGTAAATATATTTACTTTGTATAAAAAAAAAAAAAAATCCTGCTAGTCTTGCTTGGAGTCTTTTCACAACCATGACGAGACGTGTAAAAGACGTCAGTGGACGTCTATTTACAACCTCTTTAAAACCTCTTAAAAACTACTTGGTGCACTTAAATTAATTATTGCAGTATTAATCAAGGTGTAAGCACAGCTTTTGCATATTCCACAAGGATTTCATAGAGGGTCACAATGGACGTGTAAAAGACGTCAAATAGTGATGTCCTCTCACAACCGATTCACAACACGGGTAAATATTGAACTACATGTAGCTAAAAGTCAAAGTTTGAGATGTTCCGCAACGAACAGCCATTGCATGGTCCTGCTCGTCCCAGAAGGGCGTGGAGGAGAAATGTGACATGTACATTTAAAGTAACTCTTCTCCGGACTGGTGTTGATCGGTTATCTTCTTTGAGAGGTAAGTCCTCTGCTTATAATGCTATTCATGAAATTATCATGTTGATTGTAAACAAATTAAACTAACAGCATTTCACATTGTTGACCAATAGATGCCATTGCCAGTCAGAGACTTGTTGTACAGAGAGAGCAGAGTGAGACACAGTTTGCAGAAAAATTCTCAGAAGCACGTTTCCACAGCTTCAAGGGAGAGAGTTTGAATTGTGCAGGGTTGATGCACAGAGGCAGGTTTCACGTTTGAGTCTGGAGTCAAAAACCCCAGCAGCCATAATTGCTAGTGGGCAGCTAGGAATATCGGCACTTTATGTACAAGAGAAGGTAATCTAATCTAATATTCAAAGGCTTCTTTGTGTCTGCAGTATTATGTAGAAACTGTGTTCCTAGTGTTTGATCTATTTCATATCAGTCTTCATTTTTTGGACAGCCTAATATTTTATTTCTTCCTTTGTATTATCTATAAACAGAAGTGCTACAAATAGTCCAATAGTACATTCAAATGAAAGAGCACAGTTGTTCAATTTTACAGCGTACTTATGCACTTGCACAAGTGAACTCCTCTCCATCTCCAGCCGTGGCCTCCTCTGCTGCTCCAGCTCCAGCCATGGCCTCCTTCTCAGCTCCAGCTGTAGCCTCCTCTGCTGCTCCAGCCGTGGCCTCCTTCTCAGCTCCAGCCATGGCCTCCTTCTCAGCTCCAGCCATGGCCTCCTTCTCAGCTCCAGCTGTGGCCTCCTCCTCAGCTCCAGCCGTGGCCTGGTATCGCATAATGTTTTGTGTGTGTGTGTGTGTGTATTTACATTAAGCATTTTGGAAAAATTGTTTGCCTCCTTTATAATTTTCTGTAATTCTGCACACTTTCACATTGAATGTCATCAGGTCTTTATAAAAATCCTCTTTAATTTAAGTTAAAACATAGTCCCCTATGAAAAAAGTGATTAATTTTTCAAGAATTCAATACCTGTTTACACTCCATTAGCACCACACATTTTCTAAGCATTGTTTATAGACATCATAATGCTTTTCCCATGTGTTAAAGCACTGTGCAATGGAATGTACAAAAAAGTTGGACGGATGATAGCTGTGTGCCTGATACATGGTGGTGTGTGGCTACATTTTTTTTCAGAAAGACTGTTCTGTCAGGTGTGCAACCTTCAGCCCCCAGTACCAGACCTTCAAGAGATTGTGGACTATGACTTCAGAGCAAAGATGACCAAGGTTAGTTTATATATTACACATTTTCATTTATGCCAGCTGTTGCTTTGTTAGTAACTGTAATTTGGCGATAGTTGTAATATCTTAGAATGTTTAAATTGTTAACCTTAACCTTAAAAAGCTCTTAAGGGTTTGTGTGTGCATTAAATATTTATATATTTTATATAAGTATTTTGTTTCTTGTATTTAATGGCTAATTTTGTGTTAAATTCATTGTCAATTTAGATCCAGTTGGCACAGGTTCACCGGTTCTTTTACGCTCGACGCAATGACGTCATAGGCGATGACGTAATGACGTCAAGTCTATCAAACATTCAAATATATAAAGTCAGTAATCATAGCTTTAGTCAGTTAAAAACCTCATAATCATGAAAAGTTTACAATTAAGTTTTGCAACAACGCACCCAAATACAGTAACAGCAATAATGTGCATTTGAGGATTTAGTCTTGAAGATATAAAGTAAATAAATTAGGTGTCATCAGCGCAGAAACCATGATCCACTTACTATACATAATCAATTGCGATGTATTTGTTATTAAATGAATTTACGTTCCGCCAGATTACCCTTCATTCAAGCCCTCGGTTTACCCCATAGACAGTAAAAGAAATGGACACAGCGACCCCATTGGATTCAACGGAGAAAAATTAAGACAATTAGAAGCACGCACTTCCTGGGGGTCGGGCGTACTGCGCAGACTCAAACTGAGCTTGATGACGTAGATGTCACGTGAGTAACCTGTAAGTGTTCTAATCGCTGTGCCAAGAGAAATCTGAATCAGCCACCGAATCTTGCAGAGAAGGCGAGCGTGAACAGGAGCAAGTTTTGGTAAGTATTCTGATTAATTATCTCCTTTGACTTTATGCCTCCACGTCCCCCCCGATAGCCTCATAGACAGTAAAAGATTGCCTGCGAGCTTCTCCTCCTGTCCATACGGTAATTTCTCTACTGTGCGACAGAGATTCGCTGGTTATGACGCAATCGTTAGCCTACTTTTTACAAAAAGTGCTTCTACGGGACCATAACGTAAGATAGAAGGTAATGGAGCCTTTTATACATTTTCGTGTTTCTTTAGAAATAATTAATGGACAAATGGAGTCTTTAAACGCCTCAGATGTAAAGTTATTCGTTGTCAAAGTGACGCTAAAATGAATGGGAGTCAATGGAATGCTAACAGCAGGTGCGGGTCCGCTAGCCAAATGGCGGCGCCCAGGGGTGCTTCAAAAAAATAATAAACCCTGCCCCCCTGGTTTACCCGCGCTCATAACATTAGCACAGAATCAGTTCGGTTCAGATGCGCTGTGAGTCAGTTGGCTTCACGCTGAATCACGCATGTGCAGTATCATCAGCTCCTCGGTTCTCAAATCAGACGCGTCCGAAAGAAACTGTTTTCGGTTCAGTATACTGATGATCCGAAAACCGATGCAACCGGTTCTTGACTCGAGAACGAGAACCGCTCTAACCGCCACATGCTGCAGTTCAGTATCATCAGCTGCTCTACTCGTGTTCATGTTCTATTTACTGCAAACTCAATTTGTGAATGTGTCATCATTAATTATAAATACAGTACAAATATTTCATAAATCATCCCTTATTCCTATTAAACACAGTCTTCAGAGTCTTAATTATTGTCCAACTTCCCTGAAAACCCCTTTGGCCTATACATAATCTACAATATACAGATTAGAAACATTCATCTAAAAAAAAATAAAAAAAAAATAAGTTATTTTATCACACTTTCCGATGTTTAACAAAATACTTGAAAAATTACACGCATGCACAGTATCATCAGTTCATTGGTTCTCAAATCTCAAAAAGTTTTCGGTTCAGTGTACTGATGATCCGAAAACCAATGCAACCGGTTCTTGACTCGAGAACGAGAACTGCTCTAGCAGTGGGCGTGTACGTTTGTCATCTGGCTCTGCTCGGTGTTCATCTTCAGTTCTGTCTTCACAGCAGTTCCGTCAGTGTACTGTTTGAGTACAGGAATTACTCTGAGATATTGGTTTATTTTAACTCAGAGGGAGTGTCAGTCACGTTAAAAAAATTAACAGCTTAAGTCATTTGTGGATTAATGCTTATTAGAGATGCGAACCGTTTAAAATGATTAAGTTCGATTTGGTGAACTGAATGATTGGTTCGCGAACCGGATATCCAGACTAGAGGTCTTCACGGGTCCAAAAATTCGTGCCCGAACCCGAAAGAGACCCGCAATGTACTACACCGACGGACCCAGACCCGTCTAATATTTCAAAAGCTGGACCCGGACCCGTGTAGATCCGAGAAATGCCTACCCGGGCCCGATTCCTCTCGTTATTCCAAGTCCAAGCTTAATCCACTTATTATTTCAGCTTCAAAAGTCCACTTGATGTCACAGTGACGGATGACAAATGCAACTGTGCACATGTACATTTTGACTCGAGTTAACTCGCATAATAAACATCAACTGTTTGCCCTTTTGAACTATAATAATGATCGCTCGTGCAATGCCATGGCCGCTGATGTTATTTATTTGCTAACATCTCTGTGCTCTCTGCTCTGCGTCGAGTCTGAATCTGACCAATAAAACTTTAAGATTAAACGGTTCATTTATATTATTGTAAAAATGGAAGAAAATGTAAAGCGCGGTTTGGCGGTCAAATTGTCCCTCACTGGTTGCCATAGAAACATGAAACGCGATCGAGACTGCACATGCGTGCTAGCTGGATCAACCTAAAATATGCTTTAACGCAATTTGAGCATCATAGAAAACATTCATGTGACAGTTCACCTCAGATTGTGTTGCTGATTTGAAATATATTAAATATTAGTGTGTCAAGTCTGCAAGCATTATCACCATGCGTGCACTTGCATTAACTCTTGAGTCTGCACGCTCTGATTCTAACGACAGAGAGAGAGAGAGAGCTTTTTTTTGGCTCACTCTTTTCTTTTCCTAATTTTACAAGTTGCAAGTTACAAAAAACACAAGCAGTGTTTGATCACGGCAGTGTTTGTTCTCCGAGTCCGATGACTCCGATCGCACGGGTATTACACACAATGTTAAACAGACCCGGGACCCGAGGTAATAGACTCGAACCCGACCCGGCTGATCATTTAAAATATAGACCCGAACCCGTACGGGTCCCGGGTCGGGTCCCGGGTCGACGGGTCTCGGGTGCACTGTGAAGATCTCTAATCCAGGTTGCTTTGTTTTGAACTCTCTCACACAACAGACACGTAAGAGAAAACAATGCTGAATAAAGTCGTCGTTTTTGCTATTTTTGGACCAAAATTGATTTTCGATGCTTCAAAAAATTCAGTTAAAAATTCAGAGTTCAGCTGGAAGAGAGGGGCGGGGTCAGCAGAGCTCATTTGCATTAAAGGAGAATTCCACAAACCAGCGTGTTTTGAAAAGAGCTGTTTTTTACAGGGTAAAAAATTAGTTTTTTTACACTACCATTGAGAAATTTTAAACAAACTATGTTACAGACTTTTCATTAAAAGCCTTAAGAATCATATCAACTTGTGGAAAATGGGCATTATATGACCCCTTTAATACACATTTACACATATTTGTGCAAACCTTTCTGACATATTAATGGTGTTAAAATCAACACAATAAAAAAGCAAAAACTAACAAAATATTTTGTCCCAGAACTCATTAATGTGTTAAAATTCAACACAGTTTGTCATTTTTAACACCGCTTTTCTAAGAGTGCTGATGCTTTTGGACCACCCTCATCTTAATGACCCAAGCAACAGAAAGATTCTTAATATTATTTTAGAACAAATTATTACAGTTAATATTTTAGGACCACCATCATCTTAATGACCCAAGCAACAGAAAGTGTCTATTTTAGAACAAATGATTACAGTTAATAAGTTATTATTAGTATAGTAGTGTGGCAGGAAAGAACAGTTTTGTACACATTACATTTAAATTTATTCATTTAGCTGATGCTTTTATCCAAAGCGACTTGCAATTGCTATATATGTCAGAGGTCACATGCCTCTGGAGCAACTGGGGGGGGGGGGGCTGCTCAGGGACACATTGGTGTCTCACAGTGGATTAGAACCCGGGTCTCTCACACCAAAGGCATGTGTCTTATCCACTGCGCCAACACCACCCCGTTTACTATTGCACAAATACAGCAGCAAAAAATAGTTTTTTTCCAGACAAATAATAACCATAATATTAGAACACTATGATCCAGGGCAGCAAAGCATGACAAATCAATTTGAAGATGCTTCATGACTCGAGTAAACTGTTCATTTTTATTTTTTTACCTGTTTCAGTTCCATACTTTCAGTATCTAAACATAGATACTTCTGAACATGATGGAGAATGAATACTGTAGCAGGCATTTCCTCCATTCATCTAATCGAGGACAAACACAGAGGAACTTGAAGACAGAAATTCCTTTGCAAACTAGAGAGAAATAAATGAGTACGGGCCCCACTACCGAGTACGAAACCAGACTGGTAAGCAACTTGAGGTATAGCTAGTGTATTTGTGGTTATAAGTGTGAAACCGACCCTTTTTAAAGGGTTAGTTCATCGAAAAAAGTAAGTCTTTTGTTCATTATCTGGCTCGGCTCGGTGTTCATCTTCAGTTCTCTCTTCACAGCAGTTCAGTCAGTGTACTGTTTGAGTACATGAATTACTCTGGGATATTGGTTTGTTTTAACTCAGAGAGAGTGTCAGCCACATTAAAAAAAGTTAACAGCTTAAGTCATTTGTGGATTAATGCTTATTGGAGACTAGAACAGTTTCAAATGATTCAGTTCGATTTGGTGAACTGCTTCAAGAAGATCCAGTTACATCGAGTTATTCGTTCGCGAACCGGATATCATTGAACTGTTGTGTTCTGAACTCGCTCACAACAGACACGGAAGAGAAGACAATGCTGAATAAAGTCATAGTTTTTGCTATTTTTGTACCAAAATATATTTTCGATGCTTCAAAAAATTCTAACTGACCCTCTGATGTCACATGGACTACTTTGAAGATGTTTTTCTTACCTTTCTGGACATGGACAGTATACCGTGCACACAGTTTAAATGGAGGGACTGAGAGCTCTCGGACTAAATCTAAAATATCTTAAACTGTGTTCCAAAGATGAACGGAGGTCTTACTGGTTTGGAACGACATGAGGGTGAGTTATTAATGACATAATTTTCATTTTTCAATGAACTAACCCTTTAAGAGGTCAAATGATGCCATATGCAAGACCGGTCAAAAGACAGACCAAAGATAACTTGAACTATGATAATACAGATGCAAACTATGATAATACAGATGCCTGATCCATGTCCAAGATGGCGCCGCACATGGCTGCTTCAGTGCTTGGCTCTCCAGTGTTTGTACTGTTTTTGTTCGTTTTTCCTGTTTTTTGTTTAACAAACACGATCAGTTTCACCAGGGATGAACTGCTGAACATTCGGCAGAACACACCACATGATATTTTTCCGGATTTCTATTATACAGACGTTTTACTGAACATTGTTATCGGAGGAGCAGCGTTGCTGATCAAGCGCTTCAGGACGCGCAGACGGGGAAAGCGAGCGGGAGCGCTCGTCAGACTCAGGAAGCGCGGATTTCGAACGCCGTTGCCTAGCATCCATCTCGCAAATCTCCGCTCTCTACCCAACAAAACGGACGAACTCCTTCTGCTCTCTTGGACAAATAAGGATTTCTCTCACTCTGCTGCTCTGTGTTTCACGGAAACCTGGCTGAATGACGCCATACCGGACAGCGCACTCCATCTGCCGGGCTTTCAGCTGTTCAGAGCGGACCGCGAAGCAGAATCAACGGGGAAATCGCGCGGCGGCGGGACATGCTTTTACATCAATGAACGGTGGTGTACAGATGTAACTGTGTTAAAGAAGATGTGCTGTCCTGATCTAGAAACGCAGTTTATCAGCTGCAAGCCGTTCTATTCGCCGCGGGAGTTTCACTCGTTCATTCTGGTTAGTGTTTACATTCCACCTCAAGCGCATGTGAGTTCAGCTTTACAGAAACTCGCTGATCAGATCACAGACACAGAACAACAACACCCGGACTCTGTTTTAATCATTCTTGGGGACTTTAATAAAGCCAATCTCTCCCGTGAACTGCCAAAATACAGACAGCATGTTACCTGTCCCACCAGAGACAGTAATATATTGGATCACTGTTACACAACAATAAAGGATGCATATCACTCTGTTCCACGAGCAGCTTTGGGACGTTCTGATCACTGTCTGGTTCATCTTATACCGACCTACAAGCAGAAACTTAAATCTGCTAAACCTGTAGTAAAGACTGTGAAGAGATGGACCAGCGAAACAGAGCAGGATTTACAATCTTGTTTTGACATCACAGACTGGAGCGTTTTTGAAGCTGCTACCACCGATCCGGACGAACTCACAGAGACTGTAACATCCTATATTAGTTTCTGTGAGGATATATGCATTCCTACCAGGACTTATTTAACATTCAACAATGATAAGCCATGGTTTACAGTAAAACTCAGACACCCTCGTCAGGCCAAAGAGGATGCCTACAGAAATGGGGACAGAGTCTTGTACAATCAGGCCAGGAACACACTGAACAAAGAGATTAGAGCGGCTAAAAAGACCTACGCTAAAAAGTTGGAAGACCAGTTTACTTCCAACGACTCTACTTCAGTTTGGAGAGGACTGAGAGCCATCACAAACTACAAGACACCATCCCCTTGCACTGAGGCTAATCAACGACTTGCTAACGACCTGAATGAGTTTTATTGTAGATTTGAAACCCCCAACACCCACTCTGACCATCTCATTACACAACCATTAACACCTCCTGCAATCCCCCTCTCCATACCTCCTGCTCTTCAAATCTGTGAAGATGATGTGCGCCAGGTCTTCAAGAAAAACAAAAGAAGAAAAGCACCAGGCCCAGATGGCGTTACACCAGCCTGTCTGAAAATCTGTGCTGACCAGCTGGCCCCCATCTTTTCACAGATCTTCAACACATCTCTGGAGTTGTGTGAAGTGCCTTAACGACTACCGACCTGTGGCTCTAACGTCTGTCGTCATGAAGTCATTTGAAAAACTGGTTCTGGCTTATCTGAAGGACATCACTGGACCCTTACTGGACCCCCTGCAGTTTGCGTACCGAGCAAACAGGTCCGTGGATGATGCAATCAACATGGCATTGCACTTCATCCTGCAACATCTGGACAAAACAGGGACTTATGTGAGGATCCTGTTTGTGGACTTTAGTTCGGCTTTCAACACCATCATCCCAACAACCCTCCAGACCAAACTGACCCAGCTCTCTGTTCCTAGCTCTATCTGTCAGTGGATCACCAGCTTTCTGACAGATAGGCAACAGTTAGTGAGACTGGGGAAATTCATGTCAAACAGCTGCTCCACCAACACTGGTGCCCCTCAGGGATGTGTTTTCTTTCCCCTCTGCTCTTCTCCCTGTACACCAACGACTGCACCTCTAAAGACCCCTCTGTCAAGCTCCTGAAGTTTGCAGACGACACTACAGTCATCGGCCTCATCCAGGACGGTGACGAGTCTGCTTACAGACAGGAGGTTGAGCAGCTGGCTGTTTGGTGCAGTCTTAACAACCTGGAGCTGAACACGCTCAAAACAGTGGAGATGACTGTGGACTTTAGGAGAAACCCCCCTGCACTTTCCCCACTCACCATCATGAACAGCACTGTGGCTGCAGTGGAGTCATTCAGATTCCTGGGAACCACCATCTCTCAGGACCTGAAGTGGGACAATCACATTGGCTCCATTGTGAAAAAAGCCCAACAAAGGTTGTACTTCCTTCGCCAGCTGAGGAAGTTTAACCTGCCACAGGAGCTGCTGAAACAGTTCTACTCAGCCGTCATTGAGTCAGTCCTGTGTACTTCAATTACTGTCTGGTTTGGTTCAGCTACAAAATCAGATATCAGAAGACTACAGAGAACAGTTCGGACTGCTGAAAGGATTATTGGTGCTCCCCTGCCCACCCTCCAAGAACTGTACACATCCAGAGTGAGGAAAAGGACTCAGAAAATCACTCTGGATCCCTCACATCCAAGTCACCCCATCTTTGAACTTTTGCCATCTGGCCGGCGCCTCAGAGCCGCAAATACAAGAACAGCAAGGCACAAGAATAGTTTCTTCCCCCAGGCAATCTACCTCATGAACAGTTAAATGTTTCCCACTTAAACTTATGCTTATGCAAAAATGTGCAATATCCTTATATTTATTTGTTACCCCTCCATCCTAGAACATTCCTGCATCTCACTCAATCCTATTCCATTATCATTTATAGCACAATTGTTTATACACTTATTTATTTGCCAATTTGTAATTCTCCTGTAGTAATTTTTTTTTTTTTGTGTGTTGTTGTCTGTGTACTGGAAGCTTATGTCAATAAAACAAATTCCTTGTATGCGCAAGCATACTTGGCAATAAAGCTCTTTCTGATTCTGATTCTGATCAGAGGGTCCTCAAAAAAAACAAAAGCAAAAAAAAAACAATGACAACCACAAAATCAATGTCAAGCAAGTCACCAAACCAGTGGCGAACCAGAACATCAAATTAAATTCAGTACAAAATATCTTGCCAACCCCTTGAAACTCTTGTTACCCAGGTGACATTTAGGAGAAAGATGAGCAACTGATTTCTGGAATATGAACTGGACAAAATAAGATAATTAATTTAAGAACTCCTGGTGTACAATTGCCATTTTCAACCAAAGGAAGTTTAATTGCATCATTTGTTTACACCATCAAATTGTTAAAACAGAATGCCAAACTTGTAATGAGAGAAATTAAATATTAATGTTCTCAGCCTTGCCTTGAGAATGATCAAAACTACAAGTGTCATAGATCGGTCAAAATTTGAATTAAACATTTTAGTTTCCAATTAAACATTTGATCTCCATGAGCACACTAGGTATTAAAGGAAGAGCGTCCATCAGCTTAATCACCTTTTCTCTCAAAACAGAAGAGCATTATTCCAGAACAGTGGATAAATTACAGGTTAATTTTAAAGATGACACCATTAACTATACATGAGGCAGTGACACCATGTCCTCATCCACCTCAAACTCCTCAGCTCCATCAGGAGAGAAGAGGTAAGTGGGTGGCTTCCAGGGAGATTCATCAAGGCAGGACAGGTATAATTTACTTACGGCACAGCGGAAATCTTTGCCGAGATCCCAGAGCACACGTTCTGACACTGGCTGCCGCAAGGACCAGCAATCGAGCTCCAGGTCGTACTGATAGAGAGCATACTTTGCCCGCTCGTTTAAGTGTGTCTCACGTATAAAGATGCATAGCGTATTCAGTAGCACCACGGCATGCACACATGGGTCAGAGTACCGCTTGGCTGGGATGTTAGCAGCCAGACGCCATTCGTTTTTGTTGACATCATATATTTCTACTGTAACCGAGGAGCCATCAAAGCAGCGACTAGTCTGCCGCATAGCCATTTCCACCCAAGTGTCAGCTCGAGGGAAGTAGCAGTACATGAGGTCATGTGTCATGACATAGATGCAGTCCCGGGCTGTTACCACTGTGCTCCAACTCCATGCGCAGGGAAGAGAGATGGTCAAGCTCCATTCATCCTGCTCACAATCATAGCGTTCCACTGTGCGTTTATTTAACTCTCCACCCACATTATCACCACCAATAGCATAAATGAAACCCTGACAATACACCAGTGATGGTTTAGTGCGAGCATATAGCATCAGCGTTTTGCCAACCCATGCATTCTGCTGGGCATCCAGCCAGTAGAAGCTGTCCACACTGAACAGTGGGCAGCCTGCAGCTTGCCACTTTTGCTTCCGTGGGTAGCTAGAGCGCCCTTCAGTGGTATCTGTCCACCAGCAATGAACACATCATTGTCCGGGGTGACCAATGTCCCAACCTTCTGCAAGTCTCCAGGCAGGCTACACAGTTTATAAACCTTCTCCGCTTGGGGGCTGTAACAGACCACTGTGTGACGTGGACCTATCACGACTGGGTGGCTTTCAGCTGGTGGTTCAGCCTCTACAAAAATAAGCATTTCTTCCTTGGTCATATACCCAGTCTGGGCTTAAAAACTTTGGCATAGACTTGTACAGGCCTTGCACTACCACAGATTTGTCATTTGGTGGAAGACCTTGAAACCAGGCAGGTTGGGTCACCTCAGAAAGCGCATCAATTCGAATCTAGCTACATTTACATTACATTTATTCATTTAGCTGACGCTTTTATCCAAAGCGACTTACAATTGCTATATATGTCAGAGGTCGCACACCTCTGGAGCAACTAGGGGTTAAGTGTCTTGCTCAGGGACACATTGGTGTCTCACAGTGGATTCGAACCCGGGTCTCTCACGCCAATGGCATGTGTCTTATCCACTGCGCCAACACCACCCCCAAAGTGCATAACAGTTTTTACCTAACATGTGTTCCCTGGTATTCGAACCCACAACCTTGCGCTGCTAACGTAATGCTCTACCACTTGAGCCACAGGAACACCAAGCTAAGGATGGAGGACAGATAATGAGAACGTGCTTCCATGTTGTATTCCAGCCACAGCATGGCTGCCTCACGTACCGTTTCCTCTTTCTCCACATTGAGATTATCGCTGCTCAGGAGATCCAGCAAAAGCTCATGCGAGAGCTGCAGGAAAGCCTCCCCAGCAAACATTTGGACGTCTTTTGACCGTTGAAAAGACGTCCGTCCGACACGTCCCGTCATGGTTGAAAAATAGTTCCAAAATGAAAGTTGAACCGACGTCTTTGACGCCTTCTGGACGTGAACTGCACGTCTTTTCTGCATGTCTCCTGGACGTCTAAATGCGTCGTCTTCTGGACGTCCAAATGCGTCGATTTCTGGACGTCGTCGTTTAAATGTTTAAATGCGTTGCTGCATAGTTTAAGTGTATGTATATATAAGCCTGCATATAAAATAATCACACACCCACTGTGTAACATCGTGAAAGGCAATCAATTATGTCTTGAGGTTTAACACATCTTGACAAAAGTTCTAGATCGGTCCAGTCAGACCTGAACGTCCATAAAACATCTTAATCAAGTGTACATCACAAACAATAACACATTATTTGTGGACATATGCAAAAAAGAAGCATGTTCTGATTTAGCACATTTTATTGTTTTTGAACAGTTTAGCATCTGTTAACCAAACTAAAATACCAGGGGATAGTTATATAAAGGGATAGTTTACCCAAAAATGAAAATTCTGTCATTTACTCACCCTCATGTTTCAAACCTGTATACCTTTCTATGTTCTGATGATATTGTTTTCACGTTATCTTTACTGGGTCAATGACAAATAAGAATCATCAAGATGATAAAAATCTATTTAAAAAAATAGTTTTTCAATGTAATCTTTGTATCCATTTTGGATTTCTGAAATAAGTTTACAGGCCTACCATTTTTGTCAGAAATATGATTTAATGAGGGTCATCACTGAATAAAAAGTGCTGAAATACTCAATCTTGAAGTCCATTATTATTGTCAAAAATTTCTATTTTCGCAGTATTTGTTTATTAATGTTTTTATTAATTGCATTTATTTTTAAATACTTTAATCATATAAAAAAATATTAAGAATATTATATTTGAACATGGCATAACCACCTTGCAGGAGCCATTGTTGTCATGTGACAAGAAAAATCATAAAACATAGAAGACCCTCATCATAAAATATGTTTGAAATCATTGCTATTTATAAAATCAAAGTGGTGTAAATGATGTTAAACTGTATAGAACCGACATGAATTCAAATATTACATTTCTGAGAATGCGTTCACGTGTTTTCGACTAAAATGTTAAAAGATGGTTTCTTTTTATCATGTCTTTATTAATCTTGTCATTGACTTACACAGTTGTCTTATAAACACAAAGATATGTGGAAGAATATTTGTAACCAAGCAGATCTCACAATCCATTAACTGCCATTGTAGGAAAAATGATTATTATCGTAACATGAGGGTGAGAAAATTATGACTATTTTCATTTTTGGGTGAACTATCCCTTAAACACATTACAGTTGTTTGGCTCATTTCTTGTAACCTCCACCCTCATCTCTTGCTGGAGCGAGCTTCAGGTGTTCTGCCATCGCTGCATCAGTCTCAGAGACTCTACCTCTTCACAGCAGCTGAGGGAAGAGAATATATTTATTTTTAAAATAAATAAAATAAAAAATTTGAGATAAATCACATGCACTTATTTTCAAAATATCTTTACGGTCTACAGCTAAAATAAATAAATAAATAAATAAAAAACCTTGGAACAAGATGAATGAATCATGAATGAAACATTAGAAAAAGGTAATCAACATGCATTAGATTTTATTTTTATTGTATAAAAGATGTTGTGTTTTAATGTGTTGCCGTTGAGAAACACCCTTAACTGGGTGTGTAACTGTGAGAAAGTGAACAGGACATTTCTGATAAGACAGGAGGGCTGTGATGTCCCCTGAATAATTAATTAAAACGTACCAATACAAATTTTGAGATAAATGACATGCACTTATTTTCAAAATATCTTTATGGTCTACAGTTAAAAAAAAAAACTTGGAACAAGATGAATGAATCATGAATGAAACATTAGAAAAAGGTAATCAACATGCATTAGATTGTATTTTTATTGTATAAAAGATGTTATGCTTTAATGTGATGCCCTTGAGAAACACCCTTAACTAGGTGTGTAACTGTGAGAAAGTAAGTAAGCTTTATTTCTATAGCACTTTTCACAGACCAAAGAGTCACAAAGTGCTCCACAAAATTAATTAAAATATACACTAAACAGATATACTCATGCACATAACATACAAGTATACACAAATACACAAAAACATACAAAACCATATTGCTAATTAAATGCTTGTCTAAAAAGATGCGTCTTAAGGCATTTTTTAAACGCTTCCACTGAATCCATAGCTCTCAAGGCTAATGTAAGGGAGTTCCAGAGCCTTGGAGCCACCACAAAAAAGGCTCGGTCACCTCTTGTTTTAAAACGTGTTCTAGGAACAGTTAAAAGGTCTTGACCAGAAGACCTCAAAGAGCAACCTGAAGTGTATACATGCAGTATATCCTTGATATAAGAGGGAGCTTGATCATGCAAGGCTCTGTAAGTAATGGTTAAAATTTTAAACTGTACTCTAAAACTGATTGGAAGCCAATGTAGAGCCTTAAGTATAGGTGTAATATGTGTTCTTCTGTTGGTCTTATTCAAAAGTCTTGCAGCTGCATTCTGTACCACTTGCAACTTGTCCATAGAGGATGTGTTTAAACAAGAGTACAGTACATTGCAAAAGTCAAGACGAGAAGAAATAAAAGCGCATCTCCATCTCTTTTTTAGAAACCACAGATCTAATCTTAGCGATGTTCCTGAGGTGGAAAAAACAGGAACGAACCACAGATTTTACATGACTGCTAAAGCACATAGATTTATCAAAAATGACACCCAAATTTCGCACAACATTACAGTCCAAAGATGATAGAGCCCCAATTGCCTGCCTAATCCTAGGAATAATGTTATCCGGTGCAAAGATCAGCACCTCAGTTTTGTCTGGATTTAGTTGCAGAAAATTATCTGCCATCCAATTTTTAATGGAGGCTAAGCAATTGTGCAACAAGGAGAGTTTGTCCAACCTATCAGGGCTAAAAGATAAATATAACTGAATATCATCAGCATAACAATGGTATGATATTTCTCCAAAACTACCAATAATCTTCCCAAGAGGTAGCATATACAGGCTAAACAGCAGAGGGCCAAGCACAGAACCCTGGGGCACACCACAAGACAAAGGAGCAGAGTCTGACATATGTGTTCCTACGGACACAGAGAAACTCCTGTCTGAAAGATAGGAGGGAAACCAATCCAGAGCTGATCCAGTAATGCCCACAGTTGTTTTCAGTCTATCAATCATAGTGCAGTGATCCATGGTATCAAATGCCGCACTAAGATCTAATAGAACCAGCACAGAGCATTTACCCCCATCAGCAGCCATCAAAATATCATTTGAAACCCTAAGGAGGGCAGTCTCAGTTGAATGATTTTTACGGAAACCAGACTGAAACTTATCAAAGATATTATGGGAATCCAAAACATTATTTTGCTGCTTCACAACAACCTTTTCTAAAATTTTAGAAAGAAAGGGCAACTTAGAAATAGGCCTGTAGTTTTTAAATGAAGCTGCATCAAGATTGTTCTTTTTCAGGATAGGCTGAACAACAGCATGCTTAAAGCAGCTAGGAACCTGGCCCGACTGAAGAGATAGGTTTAAAATTGAAACCAAACATGGGCCAAGATGATTTATGGATTTTAAAAGTAAAGTAGTAGGTAAAATATCAACAGGGCTTTGAGATGGTCTCATCGAGCCCACTAATTCAATGATGTCATTCAGGGTAATAGGGCAGAAAGAGTCCAATATTGGAGGTCTATGATCTTTAACTATGTGATGGTTAGCTGATGGAACCAAGCCTGCCCTGACAGCTCTAACCTTGTCCACAAAATGAAACAAAAAGCGATTGCAGTCAACATTTGCAAACACAGGGACAATACATGCAGCAGGAGA
Organism: Carassius carassius; assembly: GCF_963082965.1. Classification (NCBI taxonomy): domain Eukaryota; kingdom Metazoa; phylum Chordata; class Actinopteri; order Cypriniformes; family Cyprinidae; genus Carassius; species Carassius carassius. The sequence goes on from NC_081794.1 coordinate 9,654,428, forward strand.
AACAATGTTGTTAATAGTTTCAAAGAGAGCTTTTGGATTCTTTTTACAGGCAGAAATCAGATTAGTAAAATAAGAGGCTCTAGCCTCTTTAATCATTTTGTGTAAGTCCCTATAGAGCTCTTTAAGATACAATCGGTGAACTTGTAGCTGAGTCGCTTTCCATTAAGCGCTCAGTTCTCCGACAAACACGCCTTAAGCTACGAATGGCATCATTCATTCACGGTGATGTATTAACAGATGAAATTTCTCTAGTTTTAAAAGGTGCCACTTTGTCCAACAACACAGTACAGTGATCATTAAAAGCCTGTGCACAAGTGTCTACATCTTTCGAAATAAGAACCAGGCTTGAATCGAATGCAGCTGAAAATTTCTCAACAGTACGCTGGTTAATCAAACGTGAACAGGACTCTCGTTTAGCAGGGAGAGGATCCTCATCACACACAAGATCAAAAAAGATGCAATTGTGATCACTTATAAGAACATCTTTGATACAGACATTATTAATATTTACACCATAAGAAAAGACCAGATCAAGCGTATGTCCCTTGTTGTGCGTAGGGCCAGCTACATGCTGAGTGAAGTTAAAAGATTCAGTAATATTTACAAATTCAGAAGCATTTGTACAAGTATCATTATCCACATGGATATTAAAATCGCCAACAATAATCACTTTATCCAGCTTAATAATAGATGATAGGAAGTCAGAAAAATCAATGAGAAAAGAGGTCGCTGGCCCAGGTGGTCGGTACACTAAAATACAATAAAATGAATTTGAGCGACCCACCTTAATCATCTGTAATTCAAAAGAAGAGTACGTGTCAGCGCTCACTGACTGAAAATCCCTAGTTTAAAGAGTTTTTTCAATTGAATCTGTCTCCCTGCCCTTTTGGTGAACAGGACACTTCTGATAAGACAGGTGGGATGTGAATAATTCCCCTGAATAATTAATTAAAGCGTACCAATAAAAATTACATCAATATAAGACTTGGGTAAAGTTGGTTTTATATTCAGACATTCGGACTTCCGCGTTCAATAGCTTTGTTAATATGCACTTGAAGAAGCCACTTTCGGTCAAGTGTCATTACCGACCATGATGAGCACAAAACGCGTTTTTTATTAAAACAGCCTGCAATGATACTGACCATGGTCCTTAAGTCATCAAAGAACAACTTCTTCGTCGGTGGTTTTTATTGGCAGTTTTCAAAGGAAGTGCACCACCCCCATCTACTGGACGGAGGTGTGATGGCGTTGGCCTGTTCAATTTGTATATAATCGATTCTATTGTGTTTTTGTGTGTGTATATATATATATATATAGACACAAAAACACAATAGAATCGATCTTAATTATAGAATGTGTGCCAGGCGGACTCAATATGTTTTTTAAATGCAATCCTGTATTCAATGCTTTCTGTAGGTCTTTGCTTTTCTTTTCTCAGATGTTCTACAGTTCACACTTCTCCACAGTGTATGCATAATCTTCTTTGGAGATTTCCTATTAAACTTAAGCATCTACGTCAATTAGTGTGTCCTATTCTCAACCTAGTTAAAATTGTTTATAGAAAGTATACTTTCTAACTGTCACTTCTTTCTGGATGCTGTATAAATGTCTTCCACAAAGAAATGGACATCATAAAGGAGGTTTATTTGGAAAAAGCCTTAAGTATATTTTAAATAGTAAAAACAAATGTGTTTTTTTTTTTTTTTATAAATATAACAATTATAAATGTCACTGTATTTGGTTACTTTTCCTTGTCTTTTTTTCCTCCACCCTTTCAATTCCTTCTCCTTTCTGTGCTGCACCTCTCTTTTCTTTTGCCTAACCTCTCTTAACCACTGTGTTATATACAGAAGTGTTTACTGTATATGTAGGACCACATTGTTTTTATTGTATTTGTTTATTTTTACACAGGTTTTCTGAATTGCTATAGCACATTTCTTAAAAGCATCACTCTTTCTTAAAACCTTAAACATAAAGCCAAATCTTCAAACTAAAAACCATTTCTGCTGTAGGCAACTACAGACAATGCTTCGTAATCATACACATATTAGTTGCTACTACATGGACTACAGATAATTTACGAGACACTACATGAAATAATGGAACACACATTGTCCAGTGCATGTATTTAACAAAAAGTTCTAATTGTATATAGTGCATATTTTCTAATAAACCACACTCACACAAATCTGGTTGGCTGTCATTGTGGGGGTTCTCCATAGGCATAATGGTTTGTTTTGTTGTTGTTTTTTTTTTTTTTTTTTTTTTTACTGGAAGACTGTATATTCTATCACCCTACACCTGAACTTACCCCTAATTGAGGTCCCCAACATGACACAAGTACATAGAAGTCTGTGTGAATTAACATGTAAGTCCCCACCAGGATATAAAAACATGTATACACACAGAAACACACACACACTCACAAACAAAAGATATCACACTTCAGTTTGGTCAATATCCCAAAAATGTGTGTATACATAAAACACAGATGCTGTTGCAGATGTAGCCTTGAAAATAATCCACACCCGAATCAATCTGTGGAATATATGTTTCCTTTTGAAAAGTGTTTCAGATCTTTTGAATGCAGTGCTTCATTTGGCAAAAGATGTGATGCATTTTGCTTTTTGTGTGTGTACAGTTTGGAACAAAAAAGAAATTTCTGAAAATGTGTGTAAGCAGTTCGAAAAAATGGATCCATCCCTGGATGCCAGAAACTGTCAGAAAATATCCATTGTGTGGATATAACACCATTCAGCAAACTAGTGTTATATCCAAACCCTGTTAACAGCTAGTGTTAATACCCCCCCCCCCCCCCCCCAAAAAAAAGAAAATAAATAATTTAAAAAAACATTAATGGATGTTTATTTAGCCAAGAAAAAGACAATGAAGAGCAGAAGCAGGAGACTAATTGATGTAAAACAAAACAGTGTTTATTGAGTAGTCTTGGTTGTGTATGTGTCAATGCTCAGACTTTGTCTGATTCACAAATGCTGTTAAAGGCGCAATATGTAATTTTACTGCTTTAAAAATAGCAGATATCACTATATCTATGTTATATATATTTTTTAGTTGTGTACTTACATTATCCCGAAAGTTTCCACGAACTTTCAAATCCAGAGAAAATTATAGTTTAATTAGAAGACACGGCACGTTTCTTTATTTCCGTTTTGACGCCCGTCTATGGCGTCATATAAACTTTGACCCCTCTAGTTTATCTAACTTCCTGCGGAACCGCCAAATACAAAGGTGAACAGAAGCAAAGACGAGACGAAGAAGAAAAAGTAGTAGCTAGTCTTGATCGAGACTATTATATTTTATATTTATATTGTTTATATTCGTATTTATACCTCAATCAATAACTTAGTTATGGATCATGATTATGCTTTGCCTGCACGTTCTGTGAAGCGCAAACGTACGGGTGAAATAAATGACCTGAGAAGATTTTGGGACAAGAGAACAAACAAGACACGGGTAAATATTGGAGTTGCATTTCCAAGATAGAGAGAGCTTCGTGACAAGCTGAAACTACAGAGAGATGTTTGCATTCTAATAAACAGGTATGCATCCATTCAGCTAACTGTATCTATCCGTATATTTTGTGAAACGATGATGTGTAAAACGCAGACGGACTAGCTCTCATGTAGAGTATAATGTAAATCTACATGTGTTCTATATCTAGCTGGATAAAGTAGCTTTTTTAACATATATTGTGTTTTATACATATATTACTACTAGCTAGATGGAATATTGATTTGATAGGGGTCTGATAATTCATATATCTCTCCGTTCGAAAAGACGTGATTGTCAAAATACTAGGCTGCTGCTGCTGTAGGTGACATAGAGGGAGACCGCTGACAGACCAGGCTCTTCGTGACAACAATATCTATACTTCATGTTGAACATAAATATAAAGCCTACTGATAAAGGACACCGTCAACAGTATTGACGGCAAAATAGACGATGTTTGACAGGTGCAATATTTGAAAATCGATAATTATTTATTTATTTTTTAAATTACATTTATATCTGAATTTATGTCAACCTTTAGACTTCAAACATCAAAATGTCATGAATTAATATGTATTTGTGTACAAAATTACATATAAACATATTTTCCTATTATATTTTGCCTGGAAACGCTTCCAACACGCGTGCGTGTCGCGTGAAAAATAGGCGTCGGTTCTATTTCTAGCAAGCACGTGTTTTCCGCGCGCCTTGAGCCGCGCCTGAGACGCGCAGCTCACACAGGCAGTCTGCAAGCTCTAACCTATTAACATGGGAGCCGAATTAAAAACTGACACGCCACGCAGCTGAGACGCTTACGCCACGCATCCAGTGTGTCGCCGGCCTCAGTTAAAATGAGTGAGGAATGTGGGGAGCGACAGAGCGCGTGTTCCAATGAACAACAACTCCCATGAGCCTACGCTCTTTCCCGACGTCATCAAAGTACGTCTTATGTTATTATTTTGATTGATGACCCCTGGTGGCCAAAAATTCCATACTGTGCGTTTAAACTAAACTGATTCACAACAATATCCCATAAACATTCATATTAATGAATACAAACAGCCATTCAAACTACGCAGTCTAAGACTACACAATAATGGAGAAATAATGAGAAATATATAAATGTGTATAAAAACAATATATGATTACATTGAGTAAATATATGATTATAATGATGATTTTCTATGGTTAGATGATCAAATTGACTAATGAAACTATTACATGCACATTATTATACATTTTCTATGAATAATAAAAGATTATAACAAAGAAACCTAAATAATACAAATGTGTGGTTATTGTCTTGAAGCATGTCGTTTGCATTTGAATCCTCACATCCTTCACGACATCACTACATAACTCAAGAAAGCTATTGCAAAATTTTTGGTGAGACATACATTTCTCTTATATGTACGTAAGCTAAACATAAAACTCTTATTTTTAAGTATTACGACAATTTCATTGTAGGACAGACAAAATTTGCTCTTAGCCTTCTAACCATTTCACCCTCTCTTCACTGCTAATCAGATTGACTGTTGTCTTCAGACTGTTGTTACAATCAGTATCTCAGTTGTCAAATCAGGAAAAATACCTTTTAGCCACCCCCACCCAATTGACCCTGAAGTAGTTTCCATGTCTGTCAGAGTCTTTGACAGTAAGGTCAAATTGTGGATACCATCTTCTATGACATGTCTATCTTCATCATTTGCAGGAATATATGTGCAACATGTTTCTCCGACTATCTCACAAACTGATCCCAAACTACGCGATTTTGCAAAGCACTGAGTCTCAGTCCTCTCAGCTCCTCGTTGATGCCTTCCGTCATTATCTTTGTCGTGTTAATGAAATAAATCAGTTCATATCTGGTAACCTGGACTTCTTCCATTAATGATGTGAATGCATATCTGTATATGTATAAGAGTTTGTGTATTTGTAGGCCTGGATAGTTGCGATTCTCTCTACATGCTTCAGTCCGCAGATTATACAGCGTCACAGCAAGTTGCTATCGAGACAGCCTTGGTCAGGTCCCAGACAGAGTCAACAATCAGCAGGTGTCGTGAAGAGGGGGGAGGAAAGCGAGAAAGGTCTGGCTGCACTGCTATATGCACTGCTCATATTGCTCTATCAATATGTTTGATCATTGTCCATTTTGGTCTCCAAAATCTCCAATTTCTTTTCCAAATCCGTGATCTTCTTTGTGATGTTATCCATATTGCGGTTAATAGTGTCAGTCATTGCTCTGCCCTCAGCTTCAGTCATGAGGGGCAGCTCTGTGAGGCTTTGGACAACTGTTACCGTCTTCTTAATTTTTCGATAACCCAGGTCAAAGCCTAATCCAATCAGCAGAAGACCTGTTATCATGGTTCCAAATAGGTAGATGTCTTCAATGTCCTCCATGGAAAGAGGCGCCAGACACAGTCTTCGGCTCTCACTCAGTCTGTGCCCGTCTTTCCCAGGACACATTTATATGTCCCTCCTCTCGTCAAACCAAGTATGCAAACCAATGGAAAGTTACCACAGGCCTCAGATGGCCTCAGATGGGAACCTTCATATTCACACAGTTACCATAAGCAGATGGTTTATTTGAGGTTCTTTGCTGTGAAAGTCAGGAAATTGAGCCTCACAAATTAGTGAAGGGGCTTTAAGAAAATAGCTAGAGCAGTGGAAATTCCCATTTCCAATATCAGGGCAATAATTAAGAATTTCCAATCAACAGAAAATGTTATGAATCTGCCTGGAAGAGGACGTGTGTCTATATCGTCCTAATGTGAGGTGAGAAGGAGAGTTTGATTGTGTAACTCTACAACTTTCATAGTCATGAAAATAAAGAAAACTCTTGAATGAGAAGGTGTGTCCAAACTTTTGGTCTGTATTGTACATATGTACATATACTGTACATGCTTACAGATGGTTGTACAGCTACACACTCATATATACTCACACATACACATTCATTTTCACACGCATACACCCTCTCACTCACACATTCACATACACACAAATTTACTCATATAAACACATACATATAGTTATAAACCCACTCACTCATACACTGAAACATACACATACACACACACTGTCTCTCTCACACACACACACACACACACACTGTACATACTCTCAGATGTTTGTACAGCTACACACACACGCACACACATGTACTGTACATACTTACAGATGGTTGACAGCTATACTTGTTTCCACTCACAAATACACACACACACACACACACACACACACACACACACACACACACACACACACACACACAGCTTATCAAGGTGTTCTCTTTTCTTGTATATTTTGGTTTTATTTTCATTTGTGCACACTTAAAGGGTAAGTTGACCTAAATTAGAAAAAACTGTCATAGTTTACTAACCCTCAAGTAATTCCAAACCTGTATGAATTTCTTCCTTGTGTTGAACACAAAATGAAGATATCTTAAAGATTGTTGGTAACCAGACAGATGACATCACCCACTGAATTCTATCGTTTTTTTTTTTTTTTTTTGCAATGGCTACCAACAACGGTCTGGATTGTAATATCCTTTAAAATAACTTCTTTTGTATTTTACAGAACGCGAAGCTCATGCTTGTATCAACGTAAGGGTGTGTAAATGATGGCAGAATTGTAATTTTTGGGTCAACTATCCCTTTACAACCAAATAATCCCTGTAAATTGCTGATGCACTGAACATGCAATGGTTTTAAACGGAATGGTTTTAATAGTATGTTTTGCCAATAAAAAATGTTTTACCAGAACATTGTTTGGGTTGTCTTTTGGTTTGCCCAGGTATTATGCAGTAGAATTATAATATTACTTCCTATAGATTTATATACTGTAATAACGACTTATTTATAATTTATAATACAAACATTACTACACCTCCTCTTTCTTCCAACTAAAGCCCATTTCATTCATAATATTATAAATACAGGCCTATAGTGGATATTATATCAGTGTGGTGTCGTTTTTAGATGTATTTTTGAATTGCCTGAAAATATAGAATGAACAATTTTTGACTATGCACAGCCCTGCACACACAGACACACACACACACACACACACACACACACACACACACACCTGAAGAAAACACTCGGCCAGGTCCAAACACAAACATACCTCCATTACGATAACACATACTTTTTCACAGTGAGTAACACATCTCATGAAAATGTTTTGGAAGATCAATGTCCTGGTGAGATGTGGAATGGTCATTCACAATGCAACATTCTCTGAATACGGACAGTTTAGTCCAGGGGTGCCCAACCCTGTCCTGCAAAGTGTAGCTCCAATCCTAATCAAACACACCTGAAGCAACTAATTAAGGTCATCAGGCCCACTAAAAAATTAAAAAGGCAGGTGTGTTTGATTAGGGTCGGAGCCAAACTTTGCAGGACAGTCGATCGCCACAATCACACCAGCTCGCCATAGTTAGACCTTACACATTGCTATGGGTAGATTTAAAAAAGGACACAAAGTAAGAAGATCAGATCTATGGGGAAAGGTTGGAGGGACAGATGTTATAGTCAAGAAGCTGCAGGAAGCTGATATTTTGAATAGAAACACTGCACATTCCTCTGAGATATGGTCCCAGCTTGCCATTGATTTATTTAACGATGACAGACCAAAAAACCGCACGTGGATATGGGAGAATTAGAGAACAAACCGAGAAGGCATACAGGACAGAGTACGTCTGGCTGCAGAAGATGTGGGATGGGGATGCCATGAAAATAACAGAGAAGAAGTGAAAGAAGAGTCAGAAGTTCAAGGTAAAATAATTATAACACAATATAAAAAAAAACAATATACTAATGTGTAAATAATCATGTAAAAATTATAAAGATTATTTAGGTGGCCTTAATACTTTACAGGTTAAGTAAAATGCATTCCAGCGACAAATCCTGTCAGCATAATCAAAGCCTATTGGCATGTCCAGCATTAACAGTAGGCTATTATTAACAAAACTATTCTGAACGTTAGGTAAAGAGATCGAAATGAAGGTTGTAAATTAATATAAACGAATGTCAAAATATAACCATCAATACTACCCAAAAGTAGCTATTATTAATGTACAAATACTACGGGGCGATCAGTTAATGGACTTACAAGACTGTAGGACAGAAAATTAGGCGTTCTATTATGCACTTTATGTAAGATGTATTAATGATAGACTTCAATTCTGACTATCGCACGTAATACAGTCCTACTGCCAAGGACTACGGTTAATATAATAATTTATAAATGTAATAATGTCTATAAGGAGTAATATAATACCTTCTCAAATGAAAATACAATCATAACGATTCCATCTCGGTATTCCGGGTTGCAGGTTTGTTTACATTACACCAGTCGCCACGAGACAATTATGTCGTTCCATAAGGAGTCGTGGCCACGAGAAATGGATTTCGATATTCAGCATAGAAATATATCATGAATGAATGTTATAATGCCCATAATATAAAATAGGCCTACAATAAAAAATTATTATCCATCCTACAGTCTTGTAAGGACATCAACTGATCGTCTTTTCCCCGTAGGCTAATGTTTGTATATCATTCTTATTATTACAAATATCCTATTATTATTTCTTATAATTTTTTAATCGTTTATATTCATTTTCCCCAATAAAGCTTTTATTAGGCGGACTGTAGTATTTCCTGGAATGTTTAAATGTAACATATTTATTGAGATTGTGGCTAATTAATAAATCATATTAATAAATACAATGATTTTCGTTAAGGAATTAATCATTCACGTATTAGCATTAGTTAATGACACCACAACAACCTCATTTATCATGTATCTGACAATTATGCCGCAAAAGGTTTGTTTTGATTACATGTATGCCCATGTGTGATGTTGTGTTTTCCTTCACAACTGAAACTCCATTGATGATTTAATCCTCAACGAAACACTGTAGGCTCTTTAGCGCCTATTCATTAACCCAGATGACAGAAAAATATATTTACAATGCATTCCAGCCAACATTCCATTCTGCATAATCAAAGCTGCATATCCAGCGTTTACAGTGCACTCTTCTTAATGAAATGATTATGAACTTAAAGTAAAGAGATCGAAATGAAGGGGGGGGGGGGGGGGGGGATTAATCTAACCGATTATAAAAATATAAGCTATAATAATACACTGTAAAATCCAATAAGTAAACCTTACTTAAAAAAAGCATGCAAACCGATTGCCTTGAAAAAAACAAGGTGAAATAGGAATAGTATGTAGAACTAACAAGTGCCTGTCTAGTATTGTACACTTACAAGAGAGTTCCAGTAACTTTGTATGGTATACTTAATCATTTACTTTAGATGTACTTGTCTTAGTATAGACTACTCAGAATTACTATTTTAAACAACTAAATAATTTCAAGTAAAATTCACTTTGTGAGTATTCCTAACTTATTTATGCAAGTTGTGCTAAGGTGATGTTTTATACAACTTGGAATTACCGAGTTTACTTTACTTCAAAGGCAATCCAGTTTACTTGTTAAAACCATGCAAACCGATTGCCTTAAAAAAACCATGCAAGCATTACTCAAATAACTTAAGTGCTAACAATCATCGATTATAAATCACAGAGAATAGGTTCATAATTTTTCAAAGATAAAATTTACAACTGGACAAATAAATTAAAGGCAATGATACAATTCAAAGGTAAATATATTTATTTTTCTTAACTGACACAAGGATGGTACACACAATTTTGCACTGGGGTAAAAAAACAAAACAAATAGTCAGGTTTTTAAAATGTTTAAAACAAAAATATTTTACCTTTTACATTTTTACATTACATATTTTTCAGAGAGTAGTTTTGGTGGCAGTTTGTTCTGTCCCAAACCAAGCATCACTTTCTGAATGAAGTTGAAAGTGTTGATCATGCCTTTTGGGTACTTCAAATTTAAAGCATAAGACAGACCAAACAAGATGCAAATTGCCTGAGGCAGATTCTGCAGATTATCCAGTACTATACCTCCCTCCACAATGACTGCAGTAGACACTGGGTCAAGGTACAGTTTATTTGGAATGAGAGGTTCTTCTTCATCAATAACAGTCAGCACCCCAACTGACACTTGTGGCCAGCCATCAACATCACATGCCTGAATAAAACCAAACAAGAAAAATATTACAACAGGGAAACGTGAAAATCCACAGTTTTACATAATATCTATCATCTACTGTATCTATCGATCTATCTGTCTATCTATCTGTCTGTCTCTATTTATCTGTCTCTTTCTATCAATCTATCTGTATCTATCTATGTCTCTATCTATCTATCTATCTATCTATCTATCTATCTATCTATCTGTCTGTCTGTCTGTCTGTCTGTCTGTCTGTCTATCTATCGCTGTCTGTCTGTCTATATTGTTATTTATTTAAGTTTATTATGAAGTTGATAATAATTACCTTGCATTTTCCTATAATTTGTCCTTTTGTCATCTATTTTTTTGATCATTTGTGCTGTAATGCTGCATATGAATGCTATTTTGTCCGTCTATTTAACACAGTCTTAAAACTAATTGCTGGAGGTTTGTCATTTTGTAAATGCTTTAACACCATAGACCAAGACCCACTGTGTTCTACTGCTGGTCACAATTGTTACCAGACATAAGATCAATTTTTTTCATGGACTTTTCTATATTTATTTTTTTTACTTAATTGACGTTGATTGTTTAATATCTTTACAAATACAATACACATTTGGTAACACTTACAGGTTCATTAGTTAACATGAACTAAAAATTAATTGCACTTATAAAGATGCACTTTATCTTGTATGTTAATGTTAATTTCAACATTTACAAATACTTTATTAAAATCTTGTTAACATTAGTTAATGCACTGTGAACTAACTTTTGTATTGTATAAATGCTTTGAAAATAAAGGTAAAGTTTTCTTGATTTATTTTCTCGGATCACCCTTCTAGCTTACACTGAATTGCCACATTTTGGAGCCTTTGTCTTTTTACTGCACTCATAGGATGTAATCAAGATTAATCTTAAGTGTTGTCTCAATAAAAGGGCAGCAAATAAACTACTGGTCAAAAGTACGGAAAAGGGTAGTTTATTCATTTTTTAAAGAAATGCTGTATTATTGTAATACTTTAAAAAAAATTATGAAAAGTTTTTTGGTAACTAGTAGAGTTTTTGGTAAAACAGCTTTCGGAGCACAGAAGTGCAATTGATGACAATTCTTATTTTTTGGGAGAAGTAACCCTTTTAATTTTTTTTTACAATGAGAACTTACATTGCAAGTGTTGTAGAAGATACTGGCATCATCACCAAGCAGGATGAGTAAGCCCCGGAGCACAAGAGTGCGCATTGCTGTCACATCTGCTTCTTTCTAGAAATAGATGGAAAAAAAAGAGATCAAGATCAAAAAAGTTCAAGATCATGAAACTTTAAAGCTACAGTAAAAATAAATGAGCTTACTTCACCCAAAGATTTAAATTCTGTCATTAATTATATTAATTCTGTCATAGAATAATAAACAAAATTAAGGATGCAGTAAACTCACCCCTGTATTCATTTGCTGCATAAGCTCATCCAATTTCTCTCCAACGGTCCCTTTGGACTTGAAGATTGTGACAAAGCGTGGTGTGTAGCAATCCACAGCACCATAAAAGTTACTCTGCAGATCTGTGGTGACTATCCTGTTAAACTCTGCAAACACCTACACATGCAACAAAAAAAGAAAAAAAGACTGAGGGTTGGGACAGTGTGGACATTTGTTAATGTGTGGTCAGGGCTACAGGCAAATTCTAAAGACAAACCTAAACAGAATGCAGTTTCTCGCGGTCGAAAAAGGAATATGAATAAGTACTTACTTGTCTCTCTGTAAAAAGTGCTGGCCACCGCTCCATCAATGATTTCACTAGAGTTTCTGCATCCACAATCTCATGTCTTCGCATTGAGAAGGTCAGGTCCATCTTTGATGCAATGAAAGTAAACTTTCATGTGATATTAAGATTTCTTACTTTAACATCACTTAACATTACTAAGTTTCTTATCATGTTAGAAGACGGCTCATTATATCAGCAGTGATATAAAACAGTTGAGTTTGAGTAAAGAAACATTTTACAGTGCTTGTATTATATTCTTAATTTACTGAACTTAAAAATAATAGTATAATGTTACTATGAAATCACAAAACATGTCAAAAATAATCACAAACGTCATCTCAGCATAAGCTGCAAGTTACATTTAACAGTAAATGTTGCCATTTCAGCAGATTTGTAACGTTAATAATTTATAAACCAAAGCCAACAGATGGGAATGCATCAGGGAAAATGGTAAAATAGAAAACCATAATTGTATTTGGAACCATGAACTATTTTTTTGTCAATCCAGGAACCGTTGTGGTACCTGATAGTTTTATATGTAAAAAAAAACACAGGCCAAACCATATTCATCAAGATCTGAATAAAACCAAAATTATTTGGTAACTGTTACACATTAAGAAGCTCAGCAACAATTAGCAACAGACAGTAACAAAACATTCACTCAAATGTTGCATGCTTGATTACTTACCTTCTTATTATTCTTTTTCTTTCAAAAAAGTAACGAAGCTCCGGATAAAAACGTAGGCGGCCTGTCAACGTATTTCCACACCTGCAGAATTGGCGCCGAGATACCTACAGATTACGCATGCTCATGCAAGTGCCGCTTCTTTTTCTTCGTTTTTTTTCTGCACATTAGGCACGCTTTATTGCACTGCTGCCTCTCACTGGTGTAATAACGTCATTGCATCCTTTGTTGCTACTTGCTTGTTTTTTTTTTTTTTTTTTTTCAAACTTTATTATGAACAATGCACAGGACAATAGGTACAGAGAACACTACAAATACTGTGAAACCTGCACAACAAAAAAAAGAAATGTACAGACCAGAGGATAATAACATATTAATTTATAGAAGGGGAAAATTAAAATATATTCAGTTCCTTCAGGAGATGAAATGTTCTTGTAGCCTTCATATTTTGCATGTTTTCTATTGTTTTGTAATATGTTTTAAAGTCCAGATGAAATACATTAAAGCTAGGTTGTGAATTAGACCATTTACATTTGTGAATATGGTATTTTCCGAAGATAATAAACAGTTGAATAACAAAAATAAAATTTTTGGACAAACCACATAAATAAAAGTATAACATGACATCAAAAATATTGATTCTGACGTTTACATTCAATTTTGTGATTATAAATTCTTCCAAATCAGACCAAAATTTTTTTGTGTACATACAGTGATAAAATAAATGAAAAATAGTCTCCCTATTTGATTGGCAAAAGACACAATACTCTTCTATGTTTATTTTAAATCTTCTTAGCGTATCTTTAACAGGATAAATTTGATGTAAAATTTTAAATGAAACTTCTTTTATTTTATTATTAATACAATATTTATAAATAGTAGTGTTTGCCTTTTCCCAATTTAAATCACCCATGGTTGAATACCAAAAAAACTTTGCAGCAGGTGGAACCGAGCATGAAATTTGATTTCTAATATATTTATTGGTGTATTCTTTCTTTGTAATGTCTGTATCTCCAATAAAAATTCTATTAAATTCAGCACTAATATCTGTAAATGATATGTGTTTTAGAATTTGAAGTGAACCTGTAGGGATTGCATCAAATACAACTGCGTATTCTTTTGGTGTCACTGGGAAGTTAAAGTTCTGAAGAAATTCTGAATATGACATGAGCAAACCATCTTTGTTCAATAACTGTCCTACCAACAGAATTCCTCTATCAAACCATGGCTGACAAAACAGAGACTTCTTTTTATAAAGAATTTCTTTATTATTCCAAATAAAGTATCTATGTGGACTAAAGTTGTGTTTATATATCAATATCCAAGATAGAAGGGCTTGTTTGTGGAAGTCAGCTAATTTCAAGGGAATTTTATCAATAGAAAAATTACATTTCAGTAGAAAATGTATGCCACCAAGAGTATTGAACAGATATGATGGAAAAGCATTCCAGATGCTGTCAGGGCTTTTCAAGAATTCTATAATCCATTTAATTTTAAAAGTATTATTTATAGTATGAAAATCCAGCACTTCCAGACCACCTTCGTCTCTACATCCTGCGATAACATCTTTTTTTAGATAATGGGGTTTTTTCCTCCAGATATAATCATACAGTATTTTATCCAATTCTTTAATTGTATTTTTTGGGATATCCAGTGATAAGGCAACATATACAGAGCGTGATATACCTTCTGCCTTTGATATTAAGACCCTGCCAAATAGAGATAAATCTCTCATTAACCATGAATTTAATTTAAATTGTATTTTTTTAACAATTGGATCAAAATTTAATTTATGACGTTGCTCTTTATTTTTACAAATTACAATTCCAAGATAAGTCACTTTTTCATTAATTGGTATTCCATCAAAACTGGCCAGATTGCAATTTTTCAGGGGGAACAAAACTGATTTATTAATGTTCACCTGATACATCACTAAATTTTTTGATACTACTTACTGCAGTCCCAATTTGGTTTCGGTCACTTAAAAAGATGGCTGTGTCATCTGCAAGTTGGCATATTTTAAACTTTTTACCAACAGCATTAATTCCTGAAAAGGGAGACATTTTTATGTGTGTAGCCATTGTTTGAGCAACTAAGAGAAATAAAAATGGAGACACCGGGCAGCCCTGTCTAATACCACATGATATACTAAATCTTTCTGATGTTCCCATTTTCAGTTTAACAGAACTAGAACATCCATTATATAAGGTTTGAATTGCCTTATGAAAACAGTTACCAAAACCAAAAAAGGAAATAGATTTTAATATAAAGTTATGCTCGATGGTATCAAAAGCTTTATAAAAGTCAATGAATAGTATAAAGCTATCATTCGGAAGGAGGTCACTGTAATCTATCATGTCTAAAATTAAACGTATGTTATTGCTTATGTGTCTTTTGGGCATAAAGCCAGATTGTTCTTCATCTATAATTTGATTCAAGCTATGTTTAAGTCTTTTTGCAAAAATTAAAGCAAATAACTTTGCATCATTGTTAAGTAAACTAATGGGTCTCCAGTTTTCAATGTGTAATTTATTCTTATTTGGTTTAGGAATTAAAGTAATCACGCCCTGTTTCATAGTCGGAGGAAGTTCACCTTTTTTAATGGCTTCTTCAAACACAGACAGCAGGAAAGGAGAGAGTTTATCATTAAATACTTTATAAAATTCTCCCATTAAGCCATCATTCCCGGGTGTTTTATTGTCTTTTAAAAGTTTAACACATTCCACCAGTTCAGGTAAGGAAATTCTTCCATCACAAATATCTCTAAATTCTTCATTTATTTTCTTAGCATTTGTGGAGATGTTATTTAAAAAAGAATCTATGCCAGAACCTGTGGAAGCGGATGAGTATAAATCCTTATAAAAGCTAGCAACATGTTTTGAGATTACTTTATGATTATTGGTAATACTTCCATTGACTGATAAATTACTTATTGTATTATATTCAGCATTTCTCCTTTCTAATCCAAAAAAGTACTTTGTATTTTTCTCTCCTTTTTCAATCCATTTACATCTGGATCTAACAAAGGCACCTTTAGTTTTTTCTATGTATATGTCGTCTAATTTACTTTGTAATAAAATCAGATTTTCTTTCTCATGTTCATTAAGATTACCGCTAGATTTTATTTGTAAATTTAATATTGCTTTAATGACTTGTGATTCATTTTCTCTTTTGTGCTTCGCTAAATACTTCCCTTTTTTAATAGCCATCTTGCGAATTTCAAATTTTGTTAGTTCCCAATTTTGTCCATAGTTACCGGAATTACAGGCTTGTTTCCAAAATTTTTCAATGATCCTACTTATTTCTAGTTTAAAATCTAAGTTGTTAAGTAATGAATTGTTAAGTTTCCAGTAACTGGAAGTATTATTCTGAGAAAAACAATTGTTCAAGTAAATTTTAATAAGTATAAGTTTATGGTCAGTTAGTATGGCTGGTTCTATCATCACATCTTTGACCTTATCTTCAAGGTCATTGGAGATGAGCCAAAAATCTATGCGTGACTGCAAAGACAGACTTCTATTGCTCCACGTATACATTCTCTGTGATTTGTTCCTTTCACGCCAAATATCCATAAGTCCTAGACGCAAACATGTATTTCTAAGTTCACAATTTATGTTTGCAGGTTTTGGAGGCCATCTATCCAAGTTATCATCAAAAACTGTATTAAAATCACCTCCCCATAAAACCTTAGCTTCTGAAAATTTTAAATTAAGTTGACAAATTCTTGCCTCCACATTTTTAAAGAGAGTCTGATTTCTAATTTTGTCATTGGTGGCATAAATATTAACCATTATAAATTGTTTCTGCTCCAATTCACATACTAAAATAATTAATCTTCCTGAAATGTCTTTTTCACTATGTAGAATTTGCCCCTTAAAGTTTCCTTTTAAAATAGCCACGCCTGCTGATCGATTATCTCCATTCGAAAACCATATTTCACTCCCCCATTGGTTCTTCCAAAAAGATTCATCTGCTGCACATGCATGAGTTTCTTGAGTAAAATAAAAGTCTGCATTTTTAGCTCTGCAGTACAAAAAAAAAGCTTTCCTTCTAAGTAAATCTCTTAAACCTCTGGCATTGACAGAACAAACATAAAGAGACATCAAGAAAAAAGACAAAAGTACTAGTTTAACTTTAGTGTTTTCTATAGGCAACAAGTTTCTTGCATAACTAGATTGAAACTTTTGCATAACCCATCCACTTTTCACATTTGGGTTAAATAGACATATTACACTTTGGAATTATTTGTCAAACTCTAAAGTCCCCGTAAAGCTTTTCTTTATCACGATAAAAGATAAAGCTGAAAAACTTTACAAACAAAATGTAAACATTTTCAAAACGAACTACCTGTTATAGAGTACATCTAAGTCGGACGTATTTCTCTGCCATCGATGAACGCTCTTGCCCCGCTGAAATAAGCGGCTTTGCCTTCTTTTCTAGCTTGGTCCACCGCGGGCCACAATCGACTCCTTGCTTCCTTGTCTGCGGCTGTGAGATCCTCCTTGAAGTGTAAGCCTCGAGTTTGCAGAAAGGGACTCTGCCTGGCGTGTTTCCAAATGAGATCCCTCGCCGTTCTTGAAGTAAATCTGATGATGATCGGCCGTGGATTCCTCCGCTGATCCTCCGCGGCTCTGAGTCGGCCAAGTCGGTGTACGATGTCCACCGCCGCCGTCACTTCATTCCTCTGCTCCTCTGGGACCACGGCTCTGCAGATCTCCTTCACTCTCTCTTTCACCTTTTCCGAGGAGGTTTCAGCCACCCCATGAAGTCGCAGGCACCACCTACGACTGTATCGTTCCTGGTCGTTCATCCGCTGTTCCAGTTCTACAGCTTTTTTCTTCATTTCCATATTTTCTATTTTCAGACTTTCATTTTCTTTTTTCAGACCCATAACATCAGAATGAATGGAGTTTAAACTTTCGCAGATGCTCTCAATTTCTTTGGAGTTGTTCTTTATCATTATTTCCAGGTGGTCTGCTCGGTTATTGATTTTTTCTGAAAGAATCTGTATAATGTTGTTCTGGACTTCCATTAAGCTTGGCTCTGAAGCCGCGGCTTGGTCAACATTCTTTGTTTTTTTCGGTGCAGGGGTCTTACTTGGTGTACTAGGAGAAGATTCACATCTTCCTCCAACTTTACAGGCGTATGAATGAGTTTCCTCAATTTTTCGCTTTTCTTTAGCGTGGTCCACTTCCATCCCTTCCAGCGCAGACATCTGCTTTTTGATCGACATTTTGCTAGCAGACCTTTTGCAAAGCTAACTTTTCAGAATTTTTCAACGACAGCGATAAAGTTCTGTTTTGTATGTTCAAATCGTCTTTCTCGGTTCTTGTAACGAATCCATAAATTATTCAGTTTAGAAATGGGGGGGGGGGGGGGGGGGGGGGGGTATGCACTACATACAAATTTTTGCAAGAAAACACGTTGCCGTACCTCCACTCAAGAAAACGCCTTATCACTACGCCATCTTGGCCCGCCCAGAATTCGCTACTTGCTTGTTTCGAGTAAGCATCACTCAAACAATTAAGTAAATTGTTATTTTCCACCTGCAATTGACTGTAACTCAACAAAACCTAGTAAGAAGTATGTATTTTATATTACTGAGTAAAGTTAACTAAGTATATGTGAGTCAGGAAAGCTATTACAATTTACAATGTAGGATAATTCAAAAAAAAAAAAAAAAAAAATATATATATATATATATATATATATATATATATATATATATATATATATATATATTCAGCCGATTCAGCCCCGCGGTGTTCTGGTGTTCAGGGCTCACGCAGAGATTTATTTTGAGCGTCTCAGAACACTTGAACGCCGAATGTGCCTCATTTTGCTATTGTACCGACAAATACATACAACATATGTCAAAATACCCGTCTTGGAAAGTAGGTTAGAAAAAACTGTCGGTTAAGTCTTAAGTGAAAGTAAACCGTTTGGGGGAAAAAAGGGGGGTTCTGTATTATATTGGATGCATTCATTGTCTCTTAAAGTGACCGCGCCTAATTTAGCTACTGGCTGCAGTACTGTTAATCTTAATAAAATGAAAGACCATCACTCACTGCTCTTGACTGAATTACTTTGTAGAATTAATGTCCAGTCAGATCAACAATTATTTAAACTTTCAGCAAACCTTGTTTATTTAAATGTAGTTAAAATAAATTGATTGCAACCACTTACCATAAAGACATTTATTGAATGCAATGATTAATTTATTTCAGTGGAGAAAGGTTTTTGTTCTGAGGGTGACTATAAATGAGTGAGAAAATAATCAATTGATTTCATGTAATGCAGTTACAGAAGAGGCAGATCTGGGGCCTCATTTATAAACGTACAGAGATACAGAGATATAAACGCACAAAAGAAGGCATACGCCACTCTCTACGCAATAATTGATATTTATAAAAAGCAAACTTGACGGGAAAATGTGCGGTCCTTCACGCAAGCTCTGACCCAGGCGTACGCACAAAAACGGGTGAAATGAGAAATGGCGACACCGTCGGCAGATGGAAGAAACACGTGAAAGTGAAAGTGAAAATGACAATACTGCCTCTCATAAATAACATATAGACTTCACAAAGCAAGTCTTACAATTAACAGCCTACACGAACACCCGTTTGATCGATCAGCAGTGAAACAAACAAAAAAAATCAAACGAAAATTACAACAGAAATTCAAATGAACACATATTTGCAAAAAGAAAAGTGAAATATGTTCTGCAATAATATTGGCATGTTGTGGAATTCATCCTCATAAATAATATAGTTAACAGAACGAAATAATGTACAAAACTGATATTCTCGTCAATGTGTCCGTCTGGCGGAGCAGATATAGATGCAATTAGACAGATAGATAGATAATTAAGGACATATATAGATAGATAGATAGATAGATAGATAGATGTATTAATTGTCCACTGGGGAAAGTTGTTTTCATAGTAAAACATTTCTTCATAAGATACGGAATTATGGTATTCATGCATATGCCTTTAGTTTGTTTTATTTTTGATAAAACAATGTATGGCGTACCTATGTCTCAACCATTCAGAAAGCAACAAGAAATTACATTTGCGCTGAACAATTTCCCATTTCCACGTCGATTATTACCGACATCTGTAGCTTGTCAGATGCAAGAGGGGTCAGCTCCGGTGTCCCCTTTCCCCCACCCGTGGCAGACACACTCTGGCGATGGAGCGCTAGATGTTTTTTTGCCTCGACTTTGATGTCCGACCATTTCTTTTTTATTTCGGCCACGGTCCGAGGTTGTGAGGCTACAGCATTTACGGTGTCTGCCACCGTTTGCCACTCAAGTGCCTTTTTGGCATTAGTAGCTTATACCCACACTGTGCCCTCCAAACAACATTTTTCTCCTCTTTTCCACCTCGCCAACGATAACTTCTACTTCACATTGAGTGAAGTTACGTTTTTTTGATTTCCTCTCTGTGTTTGCCATGATTTCGCAATCAATGAATATTAATTGTGGGCGTTTCACGGACTATTTATGGGCAACTATGGGCGTGTCATGAAGCCGCAAAAGCTGCGCTACATTTAGAATTGATTGTGATTTATTAAGGGAAAAATGCGTAGGATGTGCGTGCGCACGGTTTTATAAATCCGAATATTTCTGTGCGTACGCACGTCCTATGTTTCATCCGTACGCCACTTCTGACGCAAATCCTATGCAAAGTTTTATAAATGAGGCCCCTGGACACCCAGTATGAGACTGAGATTGTTGAAAAACAGTCAGACTTCCACTCTCAGCCTATATACGAAGATCCACACACCAACTCAGACACTACACCCAAGACTACGAAGATACAGAAGGGAGAGACTGGTTTGGATGTTTTGAGAAATTGTCCAGAAGTGAAGAACCCTTTCTTTATCTCCATGACAAAATTAATGTGGGATAGGATCAGGCCACAAAAAGGAGAATGCAAATTAAGAGAACCTTGGACTGACCATGTGTACAACAGCTTTAAAGAGACAAATCCATGTTGCCCTCTCGCCTTTAAATATCAACATGTCAAGCCTTCATGGAGCAGGAAAAAAAAATCACCATATTTAACATTGAAAGCAGTCTGCACATTCCCCTCTTGCCCAGCAAAATACTCTTTCACAATGCAAAATAATCCTACTGCATTGGACCAAGATGTGAAATTCCTAGTCCGACAAACTGGAGATATACACCACAAACTTTCAGAAAAAAAGGCTAGACCAGCTACCAACCTAAAAGAGGAAAAATAGCCAAGTCCCTAACGCATGGACCCAGCCAGCATTTTTACAGCACACTTCAATCAACACCAAAAGAGCAACTCCTTGCTGGAAACATGAGTGAATGTGTCAGTAAAGAAGTGTTGAAAGTAATCAGCTCAGAAATGAGAAAAAAGGAATCCATTCACTCTGACATCTTCTTGGAAATATACTTACTGCAGACACTACTCAAGGAATGTGGCCCAAAGTACTTCAGAATACCAGGCTACATACAGCTTTTCAGTATGAATCCCTTCATTGTTCATTTGTACACAGAGTGTGGCCTCAGCATTCTTGTGCATCATTTGCGAAGTAGGTCCCCTGTGGCCCTCTATCTTGATGCCACTGGTGGAGTTGTCTCAAAAATTCCAGAACAGCCAAAACGTGTGTTGTACTATGCTGTCGTTCTTCCAGGAAATAATCGAGAGGCACCACTTCTTCCCGTTTGTGAAATACTGTCCAATGATCATTCAGTACCACCAATCACATTTTGGCTCATGCAATTTACATTGCATTTGTCAAAATACACACAAATAAAGATTCACCAGGTCGAGACTGATTACAGCTGGGCATTAATACAAAGTGTGCTGCTTGCTTTCAACAAAGAGCACATCAGCTCTTACCTCGACAGAGCATATGAGTTGTGCATGGGGCAAAAATCATGGATGGAAATGAAGTCATATACTGTCCTCCACATTTGCTCTGCACACATTCTGAAGGCTGTCAGACAGGCAATCTGTAGGCAAACGGATGATAAAGGACTGAGAGACTCCAAAATGCCAGCAACATGACTGAATCCAGAATTGTGTTCCGTGCATTATGTGCCCTGCTCACAACCCCACAAAACACACAGCTTGTCAGAGAAAGTCTGTGTGTTTTGGAGAGTGTAATCTCCAGATCCAAAGACGAAACATTGGAAGAAACTACCCAATCTAAAGGCTGGGAAATGTATGAAAGTGAAGACAGAACACATGCAACCACCATCATTGGCAGATCACCATTCTTTGCTTATTTTCAGCAGGTCATGCAAGAGGTGAAGGAACAAGTGGCATGTGATGAGACATGGATGGTAAAAGAGGACAACCCGTACTTTTGTCCAGGCATCATCACTCTCCTCTTTGATACCTATCTGGCCATTTTTCCTCTTTGGATTGGATTGCTGTTGGGAGACCTCAGTAGGTATGAATGTCATGAACAGGACTTGGTGACAGCAAAGAAACAATCAAAAACAAGAGATACAAATTGTCACGTCCAAAGGTGGTTTGGAATTGTCAAACATTCCATAATGCAGAAAGAAAAACGAGTCAAACCAGGAACCTTCATACGAAAAATACATCAATCTCTGCAAGCAAGATATACAGAGAATATCATTCAGCATAACCTCCCTCTAAAGCTGATGCTCCAAACTGAGCCACCTGTGAATCTTGATCAGTCTCAAGAAACCTGGATGAAGAACAACCTTCCTGAAAAGCCAGTTCTCCAATCTGATTCACCTGAGTCAACTGTGAACCTTGATCAGTCTCAAGAAACTTGGATGAAGAAGAACCTTCCTCAGAAGCCGTTGCTCCAACTTGAGACACCTCAGACACCTGTGAACTTGGAGCAGTATCAAGAAACCTGGATGAAGAGGAAGGAAGAACGTTTCCCACACACTAAATCTAAATACTATTCTGTTCCTCCAAAAATACCTGCTCCCCAAAAAAGAAGGCTTAATGTGACACAGAGCAAGAAAAAAGCCAGTTTGCACACAAGTCAGATTTCTGCAAAGGTACTCCATGTAGAAGAAGAGGTAATGAGGTTCTTAGTACAAAACAAGAAAAATATTTCATGCCTATATTAAGGTATGCTGCTATTTACTGAATGTACTTCATGTTTTTATAGTTCGACATACTATGGAAGAAGCCAGCTACAGAGCTGGTTATAGCCATTGTGAAGTCTCCTAGGCAGAATCAGGAGATAACGTTACATCACAGGGAATTCCAATCACTGAGGCCACATGACTGGTTAAATGGAGAGGTAAACATATGTACACAGAAAGCAAAATGCATTATTGTAGAATTACAATCATATTTCAGAGCATGATACCAACATACTGTCTCCATATGTAGTAATGCAAGTAATTTGATTCCAACTGAAATCCTGTATCCTTTTTTAGACTATTGAGTGCTATTTAAGAGCTGTACTTCATAGGACGGGAGCAAATCTCTACCAGCTGAACTATTACACCACACATGTCATTTTAAATGGCACAAGGGAGCAGATGGCACGGCAAAGATTGGGAAAGTGAGAGGCAATTTTTGGAACGCTTACTTTTTATATGTACAGTACGCAGACATGATTATGTACATTTTTGATAAATAGGTCAACTTTGAGCAATACGATGGACTCATCACTTTCGTACTTGTCAATGAGAACCACTGGAGGTTGGTGGTAAGTACAAACAGAAATGTTACACTATTAAATATACTGTAAACATTGACATGGCCATATAGAAATGGTTGGTGGTTTCAGGAAACTTTGTTAGAATTGACTTGGTAGTACTCATTTTCATGTTTCTTTTACTCCAAATTAGTACCTACATGCTCTGAGGAACACCATTTTCATCCTCGACTCTTTAAAGGGTACAGATGAAAAGAAACAAGCCGCAGAGACATGCTCAAAATTCCAGTATGACACTTAATTTGTGTATTTAGTAACTAGCATGTTCACCTCCAAACCACTAATAATGGTAAATTACCATAGTTGATGTTGATTAAGACCAACATGCACTGCTTTTTTCCCTAAACCAGAGCTTTTTTTGAAATGAGAAGAGAACGGGATGAAAAGAAAAACTGGGTGCAGAAGACCTGGACACCTGACAAAATCAGCCATTCATTTCAGGCGGACAGTTTCAGCTGTGGTGTTTTTGTGATGCTGGTAAATGGAGGGGAGGGGGGGGGGCATAAACACTGTCCTGACCTTTGCCCATATGACACAGTGTCTGTTCCTTTACACAACTGTCCTTTTAGATGGGCAAACAGGTGGTGGAAGAATTCCCCAATATTCCTGAGAATATTAATATAACACCCAGCGAGGCCATGATGTGCCACTACAGGGAAAATCTGGCCAAAGACATTTTGCTGGCATCAGGTATAAAACACTTTTAACAAACAGTTTAAATCAGTCACACACAGAAAGATTCCTTGTACTCCTATCTACATTCTACTAATTGCAGTTTCAAGAGACGAGTACTGCTCTGTGTGTGGGAAATTCGACAATGGCCAAACAGAGGAGCAAGTAATCTGGGTATTGACTATGCCATTTCTGCCAACTGAGTAGTTGGGCAAAGCTTAAACAAGTGTTTTCAATAGTACTATTACCAGTTTCTGAATATATCTAACAGCATGTCATATTTCCCTTCCAGATCCAATGTGAATCATGTAATAGGTGGTTTCATGTTCAGTGTCTCAAAATTTATGTGCCACCAGAAGAACAAGCATGGATTTGTGACTTGTGTTGGTAAGCTCGTATAGAAGCTTATGCTGAAAGTGCGGTAAAACACTAAATAAGGAAGTATAGCCTTTTTGATATGTCATGGAATTTCTTTTGTAGTATTCAGTGTATGTGGCATATTGGTCTACTGCTCTTTGTGTAAAAGAATTGCTCTTATGTTTTGTTATATTTCACATACATCCATACATTGTATTCATTATGAGTGTAGCCAGTACAGTATAATCATTTGTAAGTGTTTTTTTTTAGTTTGTAGTGTTTTTTCTAAGGCAATTTAATATTAAAATGTGCATATTACACTGTTGTTGTATCTTTGTCTACATTTCTCATGTAAAATGTACATTGGGTAAGGGTGGGATGTTTGAACAGGATATTGGACATGTAATGGTGAAAAATACATTATATGCAAGGATGTACTATAGGTACTGTATTAGACGAGATATGTTGTTAATTGATATATGAAGACTGCAAACTGCACATTTGTCTCAAAGAATGTTAAGATGAAGGGATTCATCCAACTGTAAAATAATCACAACATTATTCCCTATGATGCACAAGCCTTGGTTTTTGAAATGATGCCTTTTATTGTTTTTAGATACAGTGCTGAATCCATATTATTCATGTTTTATATACTGTACACACTTTAATTTAACTCGGATATCCTAATTATTATTATTAATAATAATAATTAAACTCTAAAGTCCTGTGTCCTCATAGGCTGCCTACCTGCATGATCAATACTGAGAACACTCAGTATGCTGGGTCCTGATTGCATATTTGAGCTTTATGTATAGCTGCTTTTCAAAGTCACCTAAATGTAATACATAAGCCAATCCCCATGGTGTAGTGTGACCGTTGGAGTGTGCTTAATAACAAAGTTATTTGGGGTTAACTTGGGCAAACACTGAAATTTATGGAAATGTTAAGGTGTGGGTAGCATCAGGACCATGGACAGTGGCATGAAATAAAAAATAGCATAGGTTTCCTTTAAAATACAAAAATTTCAAGGTCGTTTCAGGTTTAACGCTTAGAGCAATATTCTGTATGATTTATATTATATATATATATATATATATATATATATATATATATTATATACATGGTATATAAGACATGGATGTTGTAATGTATCTTTTAGAGCAAATACTTGTATTTCCAGATTTCTGAGATGCTCTACAAGGTCCCATAATTATTTAGCAGCTTGTTTTGTAACTGTGTGAGCCTCTTTTAAAAAGGTATTGAACTGCAAGTGAAGTAATGGTGTGTCTATGAAGAATCACATGGATACTGCAAATGTATGTTTTATGGGCAATACTTGTATTTCCAGATTTCTGAGATACTCTACAAGGTCCCATAATTATTTAGCAGCTCGTTTTGTAACCGTGTGAGCCTTTTTTAAAAAGGTATTGAACTGCAAATGAAGTAATGGTGTGTCTATGAAGAATCACATGGATACTGCAAATGTAGGTTTTATGGGCAATACTTGTATTTCCAGACTTCTGAGATACTCTACAAGGTCCCATAATTATTTAGCAGCTCGTTTTGTAACCGTGTGAGCCTCTTTTAAAAAGGTATTGAACTGCAAGTGAAGTAATGGTGTGTCTATGAAGAATCACATGGATACTGCAAATGTAGGTTTTATGAGCAATACTTGTATTTCCAGATTTCTGAGATGCTCTACAAGGTCCCATAATTATTTAGCAGCTCGTTTTGTAACCGTGTGAGCCTCTTTTAAAAAGGTATTGAACTGCAAGTGAAGTAATGGTGTGTCTATGAAGAATCACAAGGATGCTGCAAGTGAATGTTTTATGGGCAATACTTGTATTTCCAGACTTGTGAGATACTCTACAAGGTCCCATAATTATTTAGCAGCTCGTTTTGTAACCGTGTGAGCCTCTTTTAAAAAGGTATTGAACTGCATGTGAAGTAATGGTGTGTCTATGAAGAATCACATGGATGCTGCAAGTGAATGTTTTATGGGCAATACTTGTATTTCCAGACTTCTGATATGCTGTACAAGGTCACATACTTATTTAGCAGCTTGTTTTGTAACTGTGTGAGCCTCTTTTAAAAAGGTATTGAACTGCAAGTGAAGTAATGGTGTGTCTATGAAGAATCACAAGGATGCTGCAAGTAAATGTTTTATGGGCAATACTTGTATTTCCAGACTTCTGAGATACTCTACAAGGTCCCATAATTATTTAGCAGCTCGTTTTATAACCGTGTGAGCCTCTTTTAAAAAGGTATTGAACTGCATGTGAAGTAATGGTGTGTCTATGAAGAATCACATGGATACTGCAAATGTAGGTTTCATGGGCAATACTTGTATTTCCAGACATCTGAGATACTCTACAAGGTCCCATAATTATTTAGCAGCTCGTTTTGTAACCGTGTGAGCCTCTTTTAAAAAGGTATTGAACTGCAAGTGAAGTAATAGTGTGTCTATGAAGAATCACATGGATGCTGCAAGTGAATGTTTTATGGGCAATACTTGTATTTCCAGACTTCTGATATGTTCTACAAGGTCACATACTTATTTAGCAGCTTGTTTTGTAACCGTGTTAGCCTCTTTTAAAAAGTTATTGAACTGGAAGTGTAGGTAAGTGTCTCTATGAAAAAATACAGAGATGCTGTAAATGTATAATTTAAAGCAAATACTAGTTCATTTAAGACTTCTGATATGATGAAGAAGGTCAGATAAATATTTAGCAACCTGATTGGTAACAGAGTTAGCCTTCTTTGGAAAGGTATTAAACTGGAAGTGAAGTAATAGTGTGTCTATGAAGAAATAGATAGATGCTGTACATGTATGTTTTATGGCCAATACTTGTATTTCAAGACTTCTTATATGTTCTACAAGGTCACATACTTATTTAGCAGCTTGTTTTGTAACTGTGTGAGCCTCTTTTAAAAAGGTATTGAACTGCATGTGAAGTAATGGTGTATCTATGAAGAATCACATGGATAGAGCAAATGTAGGTTTTATGGGCAATACCTGTATTTCCAGACTTCTGAGATACTCTACAAGGTCCCATAATTATTTAGCAGCTTGTTTTGTAACCGTGTGAGCCTCTTTTAAAAAGGTTTTGAACTGCAAGTGAAGTAATGGTGTGTCTATGAAGAATCACAAGGATGCTGCAAGTGAATGTTTTATGGGCAATGCCTGTATTTCCAGACTTCTGAGATGCTCTACAAGGTCCCATAATTATTGAGCAGCTTGTTTTGTAACGTGTGAGCCTCTTTTAAAAAGGTATTGAACTGCATGTGAAGTAATGGTGTATCTATGAAGAATCACATGGATAGAGCAAATGTAGGTTTTATGGCCGATACTTGTATTTCAAGACTTCTGATATGTTCTACAAGGTCACATAATTATTTAGCAGCTTGTTTTGTAACCGTGTGAGCCTCTTTTAAAAAGTTATTGAACTGGAAGTGTAGGTAAGTGTCTCTATGAAAAAAATACAGAGATGCTGTAAATGTATAATTTAAAGCAAATACTAGTTCTTTTAAGACTTCTGATATGATGAAGAAGGTCAGATAAATATTTAGCAACCTGATTGGTAACAGAGTTAGCCTTCTTTGGAAAGGTATTAAACTGGAAGTGAAGTAATAGTGTGTCTATGAAGAATCCCATGGATGCTGCAAGTGAATGTTTTATAGACAATACTTGTATTTCCAGACTTCTGATATGCTCTACAAGGTCCCATAATTATTTAGCAGCTTGTTTTGTAACCGTGTGAGCCTCTTTTAAAAAGGTATTGAACTGCAAGTGAAGTAATGGTGTGTCTATGAAGAAATAGAGAGATGCTGTACATGTATGTTTTATGGCCGATACTTGTATTTCAAGACTTTTGATATGTTCTACAAGGTCACATACTTATTTAGCAGCTTGTTTTGTAACCGTGTGAGCCTCTTTTAAAAAGTTATTGAACTGGAAGTGTAGGTAAGTGTCTCTATGAAAAAATACAGAGATGCTGTAAATGTATAATTTAAAGCAAATACTAGTTCTTTTAAGACTTCTGATATGATGAAGAAGGTCAGATAAATATTTAGCAACTTCATTGGTAACAGTGTGAGCCTTATTTTGAAACGTATTGAACTGGAAGTGAAGTTATGGTGTCTATGAAGAAACACAGGGATGCTGCAAATGTATGTTTTATGGGCAATACTTGTATTTCAAGACTTCAGATATGTTCTATAAGGTCCCATAATTATTTAGCAGCTTGTTTTGTATCAATGTGAGGCTTTTTTTAAGTTATTGAACTGGAATTTGTGTCAATGGACAAGTACATAGGTATGGATCTTTTTCAACATCTACACTACGTACTTCTATATTTCAAGACTGGATGTATGTTATCTAGGGTCAGATAAATATATCGCTACTTAGCACATGTTCCCTTCTTTCAAAAGCTGTTGAAGTGGGTGGCTTGTCATTGAGGAATCCCATAAAAACAGTGATGGTCAAATTAAATATGTGAACCACAAATTCTTTATAATCCATCTTGAAGAAAGTTTTGCCATCATTTTTTTAATTTTCGCCGAAAATCCACATTGTGTTTGCTGTCATGATTTCTGAGTAATGGTCAATAATCTGATGGATTCAGTACCAGGCAAAGTGATATTTTTGCAGAATTGCAGACATGAATTGCACATGAATTGTGAGAGATTAATGTTAAACAAAGATGTCATAAAACAGAAAAACATAAAAGAGTTCAGCCATTTTTTCCATTCAACACCTGGAGAACACTGTTACACTGATAAGTCTTTATCATACTTAAAATCAGAAAAAACAACAAAGGTGAATAAATTGCAAGACATGGGCTGTAGTATGTTCTGTAGGATCCAGACAAGATGTTCCAGCTTGCTTCGGAGAAGTTGACCCATGCTTTTAAAACCTATTGAAATAAATCATATGTCATTGTTAAAACCAACACATCAACACAGTTTATGTTCATTTTGAGGCAAATAAATATATCAAAATGTTGCTTTAACTATGCCATTAACTATGTTCAGGAGATTACACTTGATTTTCCACTTGTCTGAATTGTTAAATTATACAATAAATTATACTTTATGTACGTTTATTATTTTTAAGTTCCTAAACATATTTACAAACACCATAATTATAATGCAATTTATATTGTTGCTCAAGGAAAATCTATAGCATTAGAAGACATCATGTCCAGTATTTGCTGGCACATTTGTGGTTGGCTCAAGAATACTTGTCTGTTCGCACACAATGAAAAAAAAACTTTTTAGACGGTCCCTAACGAATTTCCAGCACTATGTTGGATATTCAGCGGACATTCGCTTCTAAAAATGCCATAAAAACAATATTTGGCCATTTTGATCGATTTTGAAACCATTCTGTTTGGTTCACAATGATGTCGCTGATTAGAATATGCCAACAAAAAACTTTTTTGCACATATAATTTGAAAGTTATTGAACGCGGAAATGTGGGAAAAGTTGCGAATGTGCGAATATAAAACCAACTTTACCCAAGTCAATTTAAGTAACTTTTAGCCTACTAACGTTAGCGAGTTTTAGCCATACTCAGTGAATTTCAGTTGACAACGTGGGCATCATTTCTCTCGGTTCCTTCGTGTCAAACAAGTAAAACTCAAGCTCGTTAATCAAATAATACAAAATGTACTTACCCAAC
Organism: Carassius carassius; assembly: GCF_963082965.1. Lineage (NCBI taxonomy): Eukaryota > Metazoa > Chordata > Actinopteri > Cypriniformes > Cyprinidae > Carassius > Carassius carassius. Next base: position 9,684,883 of record NC_081794.1, read on the forward strand.
AGTAGATTTTATATTATATATATCGATACATCTCCCTCCTTGAATCCTCTTCGAGTCTTCTCCTCGGAACTGGAAGACCGCGAGATCGCGCGAGATAATCTATCCTATTGCGGGATTTTGTAATATCACGAAATATATTACTATGTTTTGTGTCTACATCTTGGCAGCACCGTTTTAGCAATTGCATACAACTCAGACCGAAATGGTGACCAGATATATATCTGTTTTACATGTATATGCATAGATTCCATAAAAATAATAACAATGAATACATAAAACAGGTTGAAATGATGACTAAATTGTAGCATGGTAATCACTTTACCACACGGGGCAGTTTGTCATTATAATTTATTTAAGCAAGATAAAGTAAATATATTTACTTTGTATAAAAAAAAATAATTTCCTGCCCCAGCAAACATTCGGACGTCTTTTGACCGTTGAAAAGATGTCCGTCCGACACGTCCCGTCATGGTTGAAAAATAGTTCCAAAATGAAAGTTGAACCGACGTCTTCTGGACGTGAACTGCACGTCCCTGGACGTCTAAATGTGTCGTCTTCTGGACGTCTAAATGCGTCGATTTCTGGACGTCGTTGTCTTCTGGATTTTTGTTGCTGCATAGTTTAAGTGTATATAACCCTGCATATAAAATAATCACACACCCACTGTGTAACATCGTGAAAAGCAATCTTGAGGTTTAACACATCTTGACAAAAGTTCTAAATCGGTCCAGTCAGACCTGAACGTCCATAAAACATCTTAATCAAGTGTATATCACAAACAATAATACATTATTTGTGGACGTATGCAAAAAAGAAGCATGTTCTGATTTAGCACATTTTATTGTTTTGGACAGTTTAGCATCTGTTAACCAAACTAAAATACTGAATTATTATATAAAGGGATAGTTTACCCAAAAATTAAAATTCTGTCATTTACTCACCCTCATGTTTCAAACCTGTATACCTTTCTATGTTCGGATGATATTGTTTTCACGTTTGCTTGACAAATGACAAATAAGAATCTTCAAGATGATAAAAATCTATTTCAAAAGGCGAGCCATACTCTTAATCGCTATTGACCTATAGATTAATATAAAAGCAATAAATTAAACACATAATCCTATAAAACCAAATGTAATTCTTCTAAGGTAAAAACAGCGTTAATGATTTAAAGAATATTATTTTAAATTACTTTCGGCTTACTGACGTCATCACCACCTCACGTTTAGGTCTTAGTTTATCAATAATCAAAAACAGATTACAATTATTTTTGAGAATACAAACGTCTCTTAACACGGTTAGTCGCACCTGCTGTTCTTAAGTTAAAGTCAAAAGCTATTTTTTAACATTAGTGAACTAACAAGAACAAACAACGAACAGCTGTATTTTTATTAACTAACAAAGTTTAATAAATACTGTATCAAATGTATTGCTCAGTTAATGTTAGGCAATACTTCAATGTTAACAAATTAAACCTTATTGTAAAGTGTTACCCTAGAAAACTAGGTTTTGCTTGATAGAAAAAAGATGTAGTTGACAAAACCACTAAATTATCAAATTAAAACATTAGTCAAGAGTTTAGTAACCTTGTGTTACGTGACATAAGCAAACAGACACAGCATTATCCACTAAAACATTTATTTAGCTTTCAGTTTCAGTTGTCAATTCAATAGATAGATAGACAGATAGATAGATAGATAGATAGATAGATAGATAGATAGATAGATAGATAGATAGATAGATAGATAGATAAACTCATTCATTAATTCATCCTGTAGTAGCAGTCCATAGAACAGAATCCAGGAAACTCTTTGTCTGAATAGAAAGCTGTGAAGATGCCCTTCTTTCTAAGACCACAGTATCTACAGCATCACACATCTGCTGAGCTCCAGCTCCACTCTGTGTGTCTTCCTCACATCTGGACTGACAGACTTGCAGTCAACAATACCTGCACAAGAGAAAAAACTCATGTTGAGAGATTTAAACAAGAAGTAACCAATAAGTAGAATAAAATTTTAGATAAAAAAGACTGCAAGTGTTGTCACTAGCAGAAGCACAAGAGTCTGAGAGATGCTAGTCTGCAGCCAGAACCTTCTCCATTATATTATAATACAACTGTACTGCTGACTCTGCACTGAGTACCAAAAGTACATATGCTTCCTGTGCATGTTTACTAAAAGAATGGAATCACAAAAAAGGTTATTGGCACTCATCTATACCACATGTTATACTAATATTTGGTTAATATGCAACCTTCAAAAGAGTGAATGTCCTTCAAGTGCACTTTGCCCAATGGTACAGTTGAGGCATGAGGATACAAAAGGCTTATCATTCAGAGTAAAGTTACTGACAGTGCTTGTCTCCCTCTTCTAATGTTGAGAATGTGCCTCTGAAGTAAAGTCAGTGTCTTTCTCAGGTGTATTGGATATGCAATGTTGAGCACAAAATACATCCAGAAGGCTGTTATGAAGGCTTCATCAAGGCTGGTGCACTGACACACATATATTCACAGTGAGCCCTCCTCCTATGATTGCCATTTTACAATCAGTATCCATCAGGTGTGTGGTAGGAAAGGTGGAGCAGGGTCCCCCTACATGAACAAATAACATAAATAAAATAAGAAGAAGAAGAAAAGAAAATGCTTTTTAAATTTCTTTAAATTCTGTTCCATCATCTTTAGCTCAGACAGTGTAGGTACATACAGTGCAGAACTGCAAAAACAATCAGTAGTTTGGCTCCAAATCTCAGCTAGAAATGGTCATTTTAACCCACTCAAAAAACAAAAAAATCTGTAAATATGATTCAATTACATTTGAAATTTTGTTTTTATCACCGTTTATGTTTCTCTTTCTTCAGAAAACAAAATACTGCGAAAATAAAAATTGAGCAGTTTTGTTGATTTGACACGAAATTACCCAAATTATCTGCCATGTAGCATGCATAGCACAACTAAACTTGTAACGTAACTTACGTTTGTGATGAATCGCTCGACGTCTGTGGCTTTGCAAATGAGTAAATACCTTGTGTCTTTCACATGGTTTATAAACAATGTTACACAAAAAGGACATCGATACAGACTACCAACTTTGTCTGTCAACAATAATAAACTAAATATAAATAACTAGAGCTGCAAGATATAACACAAAGTAAATAAATTATGATCGTATTGTAACAAGCTATCGTAACGAACATGTTTGTGATATATGAAGCATAGATAAACGTATGATGAATTTCACCACGTCTTCTTCTTTCTTCGTCTTCTTCACATAATGTGTTAAAACGACACAACTCTTCGGCATGATTGTCCCGTGTATTTCAATTGGCGCCAACGCAATGTTTTCCCCCACGGGCTAAATTCACATCACGTGAAAGGGCGTTCCCAGGGGCATTCCCAGACCAACCGTCTGTATCTATTACCTTTTGGCACACCCATTCTAGCTACCTTTTACCACGCCCATTGCTCCAGGCTGCAGCTACCCCTGTCTCTAAACGCCGTCCATTGCACCGTTGTTTACTGCCTAAAATGCCATAAATTACGGCGTTTTTTACGTCCCTAAACGCCGTCGATTGCGCCGCTCTTTACCGCCTAAAACGCCGTCAATTACGCTGTTTTTAACGTCCATAAACGCCGTCGATTGCGCCACTCTATACCGCCTAAAACGCCGTCAATTACGGCGTTTTTAACGTCCCTAAACGCCGTCCATTGCGCCGCTCTTCATCACCCTTGCAATCTTGTTCATAAATTACTTACGTTTATAAATGCCCTATGAAATATCTTTATTCAGTCTAGTTCTGAATGTGTTGCAATTTGCAAACATACAAATAATCACAGAAGTACTGGAATAAAAGTTTATAGTTTGATATAGTAATCAAAATAGAGTAGGCTAAATCACTTTTTGAAAGTGACTTCATGCTTTCATGACTGTATCAATTACAACGTAACGCCAGCAAGTGGAGACAACTGACTTAAAACAGAGATTTATTCAAATAAAAGTTGATTTTTTTCATAAATAAAACAAGTGAAGTTTTTTTTCAGCTAAAAATGCAATACCAATAATAGTATTAATTGCGAACCTTATCTTGACATCTTCAAAAAATACAATTAAATCATATGTTGTTCCTGTTTCACATTTCACCAGGCATGCATTTGGGTAGCTTCATCTGATTAAAATAATATGGTTTTATATAACCAGCTTCTGCGTCACAGGGGACCACCTCGTTCACCTCAGTCACTTCCCCCCTCACCTCTGGTGTTGTCTCCATAGTGGGCACCCTGATTTTGGTCTGTGAGGCAGGGTAATGCCCTGGGAAGGTCTCCCAGTCTGTTAAATGCACAGATTAAAAACTAAATGTCTTAATTTCAATTTAATAGTTCTTTGCCATTTGTATTTTATTTTTTCATTCAGGTTATGCAGAGTGAAATAAGTACGGTAAAGCCTTTAGAAATAATTATTAAATAACTATTAAATTTTCAAACTACCAAAATTTTGCACTTTCGCATTATGCCTTGTATGACCAAAATGATGGAGTATAGTGTATTTTATGTTTCTGCTTTTTGACCGCGCTGGCGCCTCACGCGCTCATTGCATAGCCTACGGTATTCATTGTAAACAGCGCAGTAGAGAGGATCCAGGGCCCCTTGTCTCCAAAAATTTGATTGATGAGGGTCATAAAAGCCATCTGTTCTGGACACCTGTTTGTACACCCCCCTCCCCTCCCTGTACACCCTCCAGTGACCTCAATATGAACTTATGAACCAAGGAGGAATTTCGGAGGGGGGGAGAAGTTGTGGGAAGCTATGTGCTTTTTTTTTTAAACTATGAAAAGGGTCGAAATCATGAAAATGGTGCAAGGGAAGATTTTATTAAGGTTTTAAATAAACAGTGTATTTCAAGAAACAGATTATAAACACATAGCAGCAATGGATACAATGTGATGATCGTTTTCGTAGTTGGAAAAGTGTAAAAACGTTGTTAAAGTTGTTACAAATGAAGTAAAACTAGGTTACTGGTTATTTATCTGATACAACCAAACGAGTCAAAACTATCAGATGTGTTTTCGTTAAGCAATACGTGAAAAAGATGTGAGAGCTTGTAGCATTACAATTTAAAAATGGTGTTTTGTTACCAGTTAGAAAATAAAGAAAACTAGGTAATAGAGTTTTAGCATTTGTACCTTACCTCAAACTGAAAAAAAGAAACGAATGTAAAGCAGCGATACAAACCAGAAAAGTAGGCGTTTTGTCACGAGGTTAGAGAAAATTTAAAACAAAAGAAAAAAGATGGTAGACATTACGTGGATCTAAAATAAAATACACCAGACCCCGTCTTTAAAACACCAGCACAAGATACTTGTCAAAACTATGTTGTACTTTACCACTAACTAAAATTTTACTGACAAGAGTTAAACAAAAGAAAGATCTCACAGCAAAGTGTTATGACGTCTCCGGTAACGTTAGCTCGACTCAAAAAAAAAAAAAAAAAAGAAGCGAACGTAATATTGTTATAAACCAAGAAAGTAGGCGTTTGTCACGTCGGGTGAAAAGTTAAAACAAAAGAAAAAAATAGGTAACTTAGGCATTTACGCGGATCTAAAAGAAAATAGCCTACATCAGACAAGATACTTGTCAAATCTATGCAGTACTTTACCACTAACTACAATTTTAAAAAGCGAGACTGTTAGACGAAAGAAAAAAAAAAAAGATCCTCCGGCAGAGTTGTGATGCGTCCGTAAAACAACCTCCCGGCACCGATGAACAGTTAGAATGAGGCTCGGGAATGCTCCGGAAAAAAAAACCACGCCTCCAGCGCTAGAGAGGGCCGGGCAGGAGGCGTGATAGCAGCATTAAATAGATTTAAATGTTACAATAATTAAACTAAGTAGTTTTTAATAAATAGACATCAGTCCTTAATTAGTGAAAACTTTATATCCGTTTAAACATATGGTCAATTTTTACTTTTTAAATGATGTAGACCTATACGATTTTTATTTACTTTTAGGCTAGTCTTAAAAAAAAAAAAAAAAAAAAAAAAAAAACATAGTTGAAAAAGCGTTATTTGTTTTTAATGTGTTAAGTTAATTGCTTTAATCTACGACTAGTCTAAATTTAGACTATCTCCGTCGATATATTTTTTTATTTTTGTCAAGCTTAATTTCTCAAGCTATGTCAATTAACACACACACACACACACACACACTTTCCTTCTGTCAAGCTTGTGTCGCGTTATCTAGTAAATAAACCAGACGTCATCTCGGTCATCTCAAGCACCGAAACCCGAATGTGTCGGTGTCTGTGTGATTACAGGCGTCTACATATCAGTTAGACATCAAGCGGTTGTAAAAACATCTAACAGGTTTTGAAATGCTTGTAACTGGCTTGTGAAACTAACTAATTTCAAAGGGTGTTTTATATATATATATATATATATATATATAACACACACACACACACACGCACACATACTTTCCTTCCCCCATGCTTATTCTGTGAAACATTTCTATAGCCACATCTTTATTTAACAAAATCTAAAATGAGATCTGATTTATTGCTATATTAAATGCTTCTGTAAGTTGTAATCTTTCGTTGTCATATCTTTTACATTTTATTAAAATAGGTTCAACTGTTTCACAATATCGCATTTAACACAAAGTCCAGACACATGTATTTCATCTTATAAATAATGACTGATTAAGTGCAATGTGTCCAATTCTATGGAGAGATCTTCTCTTCTATTCCCAAAAATTCTCCATTCATTTCCAACTGGTCTTTGAATATTATATAAATGCTGGCATTTATTCTAACCAACCCATTTAATTTGACACGTATCTTTTTATTTTTATTTATTTTTAATTAGACCTTTTTATTTCTAATTTACTCATTGGAGTATTAAATAAGATGTCTGACATTTTAATGGTCCACTTTTATCTGGTCCACTACTTTCATTAACTATATGTGTGGGTATCCATACAAAATAAATCTTTGTTATTGCTTGTATTCTGAACAAACTCTGTAAAATGCCTGACAAAATGCTTTGTCTAGTAGAAGCTTCACCACTCTTTAAACTTGATAGTACTGAAAATGAGTCTGAACATATGACTACTTTAATGTGTTCAACCCCACTGAAGAGCCAAAAATATGACAATCATTTCTGTAGTATAAACGGACGGATGATTAGATGTTCTTTCTGGTATTCTATGCGCTTTTTTTTTTTAATCTAAACAAAAGACCTTGATGTTTTATTTTATTTTAATAAGCCACTCACACTTACTAACTTCTTATTAACTTATTAACTTCTGGCACGAAATTCTAGATTCATAAATGTATGTTTTTCAAAATTCCCCCACGTTTAGTGGCGTTTAAAGTGGAATTTGTGATGTATTTGGGGTGCGTTAAAAGGCATGAAAAGTCCCAAACCAAGACTTTTGTATTCTTCATTAGAGGACTTTGGTTTCTTAATGTGAAAATCTGTTACTCCCCACTACATTTTCTTTATCATTATATTTTTATTTTTTCTTAAGTGTTGTTTTATATATTTTACATTTATTTTGTTTTATGATGTACAGAGTGTGAACAAAAATTGAGTGTAATCTCAGACCGTATTTGTAAATCTACCAGTAATGGACGTCTTTATGTTTTTAATGTTTAAAGCATCGAATAAAAAATAAAAAACACACACTAACACTTCCCCAACCACCCTAATAACGTTGGTCGCAAAGGTTTAAATGTATGTTAAAAGAATTAAACAAAGAAATGTTTTTAATAACAACACATCAGTTCTCATTCGATGAAAACATTCTACCTGGTTTTAATATTAGACAGATGTTTTAACTTTAAAATTAGGTTTACATATACGATTTAATTTTTTAATCTCAACAAAATTCCTTGTTGGAAAAAGTGTTGTTTTATTTAATTTTAATAAGTCACTCACACATACTTTAGTAGTCTAAACCCTTGAATACGTCTTTTATGTTGTCAATATTAACTTCTATCATTGCTATATCATTGCTATATCAATTAAAACATGCGTTTAGGCAAACACAAATATTAAACAGGAATGAATGTGATATGTCAAGATGGGCTTTTCTTGCCAAAGAAACTTTTACAACATTACAGGAAAGGCTAAATATTTCATCTCTAGTAGTGCGTAGAAACGCGTCTGGTGTCTTTGTGTTTACTTTTACGATCATGTCAGTGAAGACTGTAAACGGGGTTCTGGTGTTGTAAATGGTGTGCTGCTGGTCAGCTAAAGTAAATAATTGTTTGTGTATTCCGTGATCAAAGGGACAATTTCGACTTTATGACTTTATGATGATTGCAAGGTTAGCTGAAAGTTCATTTACTGGTCAAAAGGATGTGAAATCTTTTAACAAGTCAGACCATAGAAAAATGTAGTTTAATTCGAATTAATTTAGTTTATTTTAGTTACATTTATAATTTTATTAACCCCTAGATCTTTCAACCTCAACATAGACGTACTGAGAATGCAAACAAGTACACAAACACAACCATACAATCATAAACACACACACACACGCACACACACACAGATACACACACACACACGCACACACACACACACACAGATACAAATGTAGACATACAGAAAACATGAACATGTAACCAAACAAATACAAATATACACTCAAACAGGTACATAAATACACAAACAAACAAACAAAATAGGTCACAAACACGAAAATACCTATATTAGATTGAAAATGAGTTGTCATAAGTTTTCTTTGAAACCAAAAGTGTTTGTTGCGACAAATGTCTCACAGAACTTTATACAATAGATTAGATGGCCTTTATCACTTTCCAAATGGGGTTGTTAACCATGATGTTTTTTAAAATAGATTAAAAAGTATTATTTTTTAGCTTTCATGTAGGATTCATGTCAGCACTCAAATGTTTTTAGCAAGAGTCCAGAGACAGATGAAAATAGATGCGTGAAGAAAAAAATGTAAGAGGTTTTTAATGACAGACTAGTTGGTTTAGATTGTTTAAAACAACTGAGTTTATGCATTTCTCTTGAATGTGTGTACGGTAACTGTTGTATACATGAAGCAGAAGAAATACATAAACGCATTGTGATTGATGTTAAACAATAAAAAATATATTATTTATATATCATAACTTACTTTCTTTTCAAAACAAAATAAACATTCTTATGACTTTTTAACTGCGAACAACCGGTTTGGTTGGAAAATAAAAAATAAATAAAAACATATTAGGTTTCTTAGTTAGATTGCTTATAGTTTGTAGTAAAATCACATATATAAGCTAAAACATTTTTCTTTCAAACCACGCCGTTTTCACACACATTCCTCACAAAACTGCCAACAAAGACCTTAAGTTTTGGTTTTAACGTTTAGCTGTAACTGAGACCTTGGGGGGAATTATTTTACGCACAGTTTTGGGGAAGTTACTATGAACTTTGCAATAGGTTATAGATCACAAATGAACCTATTTAAAATCTAAAAGGTTGCGCAACTATATAAATTTCTTTAAAAAAAGTAATGTAACTGATAACATTTGATTACATGTTTATGACTTGTAATGTTTTTAACCGTTAATCTTTTGAAACGTGTAAACAGGACGGGTTAACATTAGAGCGCTCAACAGCTAATGACCGTCAGACTTTTCAAAATCCTTCATCACTTAAATTAGGATTGTGATCGTGATTTCATTTTAAAGCACAACCAGCACAAAATCAGATTTGCTTGGAGATTAAATACATAGAGTAGTTAGAGTTAGTTAAGGTGGTTTACGAAATATATTAATTAAATCTGTACGTGTGTGAAAAAATATTCAGATGTAACATTTTCATAATTAACCGCAATTTAATTATTTTTCTGTGACTGTAACTGATTACATTTTATTTTTGTAATCAAATGATATAATTTAGCTATATGTAACTAGTTGATCCCTAACACTGATTATGCATTCTGACAATAATAGATTGTGAAAGTGTTCATTATCCTCTTTAACTTTAAAAATGCGGACAGTGTCGCTTAACACTAGCTTGGCAAACAAGGGTTTGCTCTTAAAACAACCACCAGACCCCCGACTTGAAAGCACCGTGACAAGTATAGCCATTGCAGAAATGTATTATAGAGATGCAGTAAGATAAACTCTGGATGCCCGATTGACCGACTTATGACATGTTTACCTTATTATTACAAGGCCCTGCTTACCTAGTTTTATGATGAAATATGTCTGTAAAAATAAACAAACATACACACAATCTCCAGAACGGGGTCTGATGATGGGTCTTCATCATTTCCTGATGAAGACAGACTGGATATTCAGACCACAGCAGCAGGACACGAATGTCTTTTTCTAAAGATAAAGACAATTATTTGGTTTCAGGACACACGCATCCTAATGGTTCACAAGATAACATAACAACGGTTGCTCCATTACAGCATAGCCAACCCTATTTTAGCCTGTTTTAGCACATGTACAGTATATCGTATTATTCTTGAATATAGTCGTTTAGTCTAAATATGTGTTAACAGTTATTTATTGTTATTATATGTATTATATGTTTTTGTTTTACAAAGGGGTTCAATTTAATACATTTAACTAATACCTCATTCAAGCTATGTAGATCTTCAGGTCAGGGAACTACAATACCCATCATACACCTTTGCAAATCTCTTTTTTGTGATCTGTTTTACTGATGCAAAGTCCGATTCACTTCTGAAAATGATTCATTTGGACAGTTTGGTTCAATGAACTGATTCATAGGCCCCTTAAGTCATTTTCGCAATTATGTCAGTACACATATTTTTCTTCTAACAACTCAAGAGTCATTTCATTTCTGTCAATCATCTAAATAAATGTATTGTGTGAACACATATTGGTGGTTTCAGGTGTTTTTGGTAAGTGTAAGCGGTGAAAACTTAAATGTGACCGTCGAGTAACGTTAGCTACTCAAACGAAGACAAATTGTGTAAGTGTTCATTAAGATGTCGAAATGAAAATAAGCGTACAAATATCCATAATGACAATAAGTACAATATACCCTAAAGACACAATAGCCCCTGCTAAGTACACCCAAAATTTGTTAGAGTGGTGAGATATTTACGTTTACCTTAATTCATTTAGCAGACGCTTTTATCCAAAGCGACTTACAGATGAGGACGGTGGAAGCAATCAAAACAACAAAAAGAGCAATGATATATAAGTGCTATAACAAGTCTCAGTTAGGTTAACACAGTACACGAAGCATGGGCTTTTAAATAATATAATAAATAAAAAGAAAACAGATTGAATAAAAAAGAATAGAGCAAGTTAGAGAACTTTACACACACACACACACACACACACACACATATAAATAGATATAAACCGCAATGTTTTTCATAGCGTTACACTTTGAAACCAGAACGATATGTTTACATGATTTTGTTTGCTCTTTCTGTTTGAATCTGTTTACCGTAGTTTTCACCATCCTAATTGCAATGGTTTGGTCTTGCGCTTAGGGCCTATACGACTCGTTTTCCCAGTTTTTGGTCTCGTGTAAGTGGGTCTCTTTGTTCATACCAAGCAATATTTCTGTGAATTTGGGTATTAAAATATTGCTTTAAACATCGTCTTCATTCGAGACGTTTACTTAACATCATTATATTGTCCTAGTTTATATCAGATATAAGATATGTTGCTTATTATTATTGAATTGTTAACAAACAAACCAAAAAGTTTCTGAACTCAGAGAACAGAATAGCGTGTGAAGTGGATCAATCTTTTATTTCAACACTATATTGTTGAATATACATCGATGTAGTGAAGAAAATGATCAAATTGTCATTAAAAACAAACATGACATTACAGGGAATCTAACCAGAATAGAAAATCTCTGCAGATTAACATGTTTTGCTCCAATATAAAATCAACCAACGATGCAACAATTTCACAGGTCATAGAATCATAATTTTTGGAAGCCAACAGCACACATTGATCTGTTACAGATGTACACAGATAGAGAACGTCATTAACGTCCATCTCATCTTCACATTCAGACATCGCTTCCAGAATTTTACGTGCAGAAACATACACCGGGTCCATCCCAGTTAAAAATATGCATTCCGCCGTGATGATCTTTTGCATCAGACCGATCATCTGTCTTCTGTAGTGTAGTTTAAAAACAGGGTCGATAATGTCTTTTATCTTTTATAATGTCTCAACAGCGCCGCTCCATTTACCCTCCATGGGTCTTTGTGCAGCGTCAGACGACTTTTTCAGAATTCGATGATTTCCAAGGCATAAACTTTGGCCTTAATCGATATAGAACTTTGTCGCCGAATGCGGATGTACTGTTTTAATTCACGATGAATTTACGGTTTATAGATTTATTGTATAGTTTATTGTTCACAGCAGGCAACTGTAGCATAGTAGTCTTTGTTGGCTTTAGTGATTGGACTCACCCTCAACCCCTTGTATGATGTACACGATAGGGGGGTTGTCATCAGGAAGTCATAAAGATCGGTCACGCCCAAGATGGCTCTGCTCAAGATGATCAAGATGATCACTCGAGTCGGCCGTGATATTTTGGTTTGTTTGTTAACAATTCAATAATAATAAGCAACATATCTTATATCTGATATAAACTAGGACAATATAATGATGTTAAGTAAACGTCTCGAATGAAGACGATGTTTAAAGCAATATTTTAATACCCAAATTCACAGAAATATTGCTTGGTATGAACAAAGAGACCCACTTACACGAGACCAAAAACTGGGAAAACGAGTCGTATAGGCCCTAAGCGCAAGACCAAACCATTGCAATTAGGATGGTGAAAACTACGGTAAACAGATTCAAACAGAAAGAGCAAACAAAATCATGGAAACATATCGTTCTGGTTTCAAAGTGTAACGCTATGAAAAACATTGCGGTTTATATCTATTTATATGTGTGTGTGTGTGTGTGTGTGTGTGTGTAAAGTTCTCTAACTTGCTCTATTCTTTTTTATTCAATCTGTTTTCTTTTTATTTATTATATTATTTAAAAGCCCATGCTTCGTGTACTGTGTTAACCTAACTGAGACTTGTTATAGCACTTATATATCATTGCTCTTTTTGTTGTTTTGATTGCTTCCACCGTCCTCATCTGTAAGTCGCTTTGGATAAAAGCGTCTGCTAAATGAATTAAGGTAAACGTAAATATCTCACCACTCTAACAAATTTTGGGTGTACTTAGCAGGGGCTATTGTGTCTTTAGGGTATATTGTACTTATTGTCATTATGGATATTTGTACGCTTATTTTCATTTCGACATCTTAATGAACACTTACACAATTTGTCTTCGTTTGAGTAGCTAACGTTACTCGACGGTCACATTTAAGTTTTCACCGCTTACACTTACCAAAAACACCTGAAACCTGTAACTCTGTCATAATTAGGTTAGTTAAAAATACAAAAACGTAATGCCTGACACCTTTGTAACTGACTAAAAACCGATGTTTAAGCTAAACAAATGACAGAGGCACTGTGCCTAAAACTGCGAACACAAACATCACTAACTTAAATGAGCAAAATACAATAACCACCAATATGTGTTCACACAGTTAACGTTATTTAGATGATTCAGCATTAACTTAAATGAACAGATGATAATAACCACCAATATGTGTTCACACAATACATTTATTTAGATGATTGACAGAAATGAAATGACTCTTGAGTTGTTAGAAGAAAAATATGTGTACTGACATAATTGCGAAAATGACTTAAGGGGCCTATGAATCAGTTCATTGAACCAAACTGTCCAAATGAATCATTTTCAGAAGTGAATCGGACTTTGCATCAGTAAAACAGATCACAAAAAAGAGATTTGCAAAGGTGTATGATGGGTATTGTAGTTCCCTGACCTGAAGATCTACATAGCTTGAATGAGGTATTAGTTAAATGTATTAAATTGAACCCCTTTGTAAAACAAAAATATATAATACATATAATAACAATAAATAACTGTTAACACATATTTAGACTAAACGACTATATTCAAGAATAATACGATATACTGTACATGTGCTAAAACAGGCTAAAATAGGGTTGGCTATGCTGTAATGGAGCAACCGTTGTTATGTTATCTTGTGAACCATTAGGATGCGTGTGTCCTGAAACCAAATAATTGTCTTTATCTTTAGAAAAAGACATTCGTGTCCTGCTGCTGTGGTCTGAATATCCAGTCTGTCTTCATCAGGAAATGATGAAGACCCATCATCAGACCCCGTTCTGGAGATTGTGTGTGTTTGTTTATTTTTACAGACATATTTCATCATAAAACTAGGTAAGCAGGGCCTTGTAATAATAAGGTAAACATGTCATAAGTCGGTCAATCGGGCATCCAGAGTTTATCTTACTGCATCTCTATAATACATTTCTGCAATGGCTATACTTGTCACGGTGCTTTCAAGTCGGGGGTCTGGTGGTTGTTTTAAGAGCAAACCCTTGTTTGCCAAGCTAGTGTTAAGCGACACTGTCCGCATTTTTAAAGTTAAAGAGGATAATGAACACTTTCACAATCTATTATTGTCAGAATGCATAATCAGTGTTAGGGATCAACTAGTTACATATAGCTAAATTATATCATTTGATTACAAAAATAAAATGTAATCAGTTACAGTCACAGAAAAATAATTAAATTGCGGTTAATTATGAAAATGTTACATCTGAATATTTTTTCACACACGTACAGATTTAATTAATATATTTCGTAAACCACCTTAACTAACTCTAACTACTCTATGTATTTAATCTCCAAGCAAATCTGATTTTGTGCTGGTTGTGCTTTAAAATGAAATCACGATCACAATCCTAATTTAAGTGATGAAGGATTTTGAAAAGTCTGACGGTCATTAGCTGTTGAGCGCTCTAATGTTAACCCGTCCTGTTTACACGTTTCAAAAGATTAACGGTTAAAAACATTACAAGTCATAAACATGTAATCAAATGTTATCAGTTACATTACTTTTTTTAAAGAAATTTATATAGTTGCGCAACCTTTTAGATTTTAAATAGGTTCATTTGTGATCTATAACCTATTGCAAAGTTCATAGTAACTTCCCCAAAACTGTGCGTAAAATAATTCCCCCCAAGGTCTCAGTTACAGCTAAACGTTAAAACCAAAACTTAAGGTCTTTGTTGGCAGTTTTGTGAGGAATGTGTGTGAAAACGGCGTGGTTTGAAAGAAAAATGTTTTAGCTTATATATGTGATTTTACTACAAACTATAAGCAATCTAACTAAGAAACCTAATATGTTTTTATTTATTTTTTATTTTCCAACCAAACCGGTTGTTCGCAGTTAAAAAGTCATAAGAATGTTTATTTTGTTTTGAAAAGAAAGTAAGTTATGATATATAAATAATATATTTTTTATTGTTTAACATCAATCACAATGCGTTTATGTATTTCTTCTGCTTCATGTATACAACAGTTACCGTACACACATTCAAGAGAAATGCATAAACTCAGTTGTTTTAAACAATCTAAACCAACTAGTCTGTCATTAAAAACCTCTTACATTTTTTTCTTCACGCATCTATTTTCATCTGTCTCTGGACTCTTGCTAAAAACATTTGAGTGCTGACATGAATCCTACATGAAAGCTAAAAAATAATACTTTTTAATCTATTTTAAAAAACATCATGGTTAACAACCCCATTTGGAAAGTGATAAAGGCCATCTAATCTATTGTATAAAGTTCTGTGAGACATTTGTCGCAACAAACACTTTTGGTTTCAAAGAAAACTTATGACAACTCATTTTCAATCTAATATAGGTATTTTCGTGTTTGTGACCTATTTTGTTTGTTTGTTTGTGTATTTATGTACCTGTTTGAGTGTATATTTGTATTTGTTTGGTTACATGTTCATGTTTTCTGTATGTCTACATTTGTATCTGTGTGTGTGTGTGTGTGCGTGTGTGTGTGTGTATCTGTGTGTGTGTGCGTGTGTGTGTGTGTTTATGATTGTATGGTTGTGTTTGTGTACTTGTTTGCATTCTCAGTACGTCTATGTTGAGGTTGAAAGATCTAGGGGTTAATAAAATTATAAATGTAACTAAAATAAACTAAATTAATTCGAATTAAACTACATTTTTCTATGGTCTGACTTGTTAAAAGATTTCACATCCTTTTGACCAGTAAATGAACTTTCAGCTAACCTTGCAATCATCATAAAGTCATAAAGTCGAAATTGTCCCTTTGATCACGGAATACACAAACAATTATTTACTTTAGCTGACCAGCAGCACACCATTTACAACACCAGAACCCCGTTTACAGTCTTCACTGACATGATCGTAAAAGTAAACACAAAGACACCAGACGCGTTTCTACGCACTACTAGAGATGAAATATTTAGCCTTTCCTGTAATGTTGTAAAAGTTTCTTTGGCAAGAAAAGCCCATCTTGACATATCACATTCATTCCTGTTTAATATTTGTGTTTGCCTAAACGCATGTTTTAATTGATATAGCAATGATATAGCAATGATAGAAGTTAATATTGACAACATAAAAGACGTATTCAAGGGTTTAGACTACTAAAGTATGTGTGAGTGACTTATTAAAATTAAATAAAACAACACTTTTTCCAACAAGGAATTTTGTTGAGATTAAAAAATTAAATCGTATATGTAAACCTAATTTTAAAGTTAAAACATCGGTCTAATATTAAAACCAGGTAGAATGTTTTCATCAAATGAGAACTGATGTGTTGTTATTAAAAACATTTCTTTGTTTAATTCTTTTAACATACATTTAAACCTTTGCGACCAACGTTATTAGGGTGGTTGGGGAAGTGTTAGTGTGTGTTTTTTATTTTTTATTCGATGCTTTAAACATTAAAAACATAAAGACGTCCATTACTGGTAGATTTACAAATACGGTCTGAGATTACACTCAATTTTTGTTCACACTCTGTACATCATAAAACAAAATAAATGTAAAATATATAAAACAACACTTAAGAAAAAATAAAAATATAATGATAAAGAAAATGTAGTGGGGAGTAACAGATTTTCACATTAAGAAACCAAAGTCCTCTAATGAAGAATACAAAAGTCTTGGTTTGGGACTTTTCATGCCTTTTAACGCACCCCAAATACATCACAAATTCCACTTTAAACGCCACTAAACGTGGGGGAATTTTGAAAAACATACATTTATGAATCTAGAATTTCGTGCCAGAAGTTAATAAGTTAATAAGAAGTTAGTAAGTGTGAGTGGCTTATTAAAATAAAATAAAACATCAAGGTCTTTTGTTTAGATTAAAAATAAAGAGCATAGAATACCAGAAAGAACATCTAATCATCCGTCCGTTTATACTACAGAAATGATTGTCATATTTTTGGCTCTTCAGTGGGGTTGAACACATTAAAGTAGTCATATGTTCAGACTCATTTTCAGTACTATCAAGTTTAAAGAGTGGTGAAGCTTCTACTAGACAAAGCATTTTGTCAGGCATTTTACAGAGTTTGTTCAGAATATAAGCAATAACAAAGATTTATTTTGTATGGATACCCACACATATAGTTAATGAAAGTAGTGGACCAGATAAAAGTGGACCATTAAAATGTCAGACATCTTATTTAATACTCCAATGAGTAAATTAGAAATAAAAAGGTCTAATTAAAAATAAATAAAAATAAAAAGATACGTGTCAAATTAAATGGGTTGGTTAGAATAAATGCCAGCATTTATATAATATTCAAAGACCAGTTGGAAATGAATGGAGAATTTTTGGGAATAGAAGAGAAGATCTCTCCATAGAATTGGACACATTGCACTTAATCAGTCATTATTTATAAGATGAAATACATGTGTCTGGACTTTGTGTTAAATGCGATATTGTGAAACAGTTGAACCTATTTTAATAAAATGTAAAAGATATGACAACGAAAGATTACAACTTACAGAAGCATTTAATATAGCAATAAATCAGATCTCATTTTAGATTTTGTTAAATAAAGATGTGGCTATAGAAATGTTTCACAGAATAAGCATGGGGGAAGGAAAGTATGTGTGCGTGTGTGTGTGTGTGTGTTATATATATATATATATATATATATATATAAAACACCCTTTGAAATTAGTTAGTTTCACAAGCCAGTTACAAGCATTTCAAAACCTGTTAGATGTTTTTACAACCGCTTGATGTCTAACTGATATGTAGACGCCTGTAATCACACAGACACCGACACATTCGGGTTTCGGTGCTTGAGATGACCGAGATGACGTCTGGTTTATTTACTAGATAACGCGACACAAGCTTGACAGAAGGAAAGTGTGTGTGTGTGTGTGTGTGTGTTAATTGACATAGCTTGAGAAATTAAGCTTGACAAAAATAAAAAAATATATCGACGGAGATAGTCTAAATTTAGACTAGTCGTAGATTAAAGCAATTAACTTAACACATTAAAAACAAATAACGCTTTTTCAACTATGTTTTTTTTTTTTGTTTTTTTTAAGACTAGCCTAAAAGTAAATAAAAATCGTATAGGTCTACATCATTTAAAAAGTAAAAATTGACCATATGTTTAAACGGATATAAAGTTTTCACTAATTAAGGACTGATGTCTATTTATTAAAAACTACTTAGTTTAATTATTGTAACATTTAAATCTATTTAATGCTGCTATCACGCCTCCTGCCCGGCCCTCTCTAGCGCTGGAGGCGTGTTTTTTTTTTCCGGAGCATTCCCGAGCCTCATTCTAACTGTTCATCGGTGCCGGGAGGTTGTTTTACGGACGCATCACAACTCTGCCGGAGGATCTTTTTTTTTTTTCTTTCGTCTAACAGTCTCGCTTTTTAAAATTGTAGTTAGTGGTAAAGTACTGCATAGATTTGACAAGTATCTTGTCTGATGTAGGCTATTTTCTTTTAGATCCGCGTAAATGCCTAAGTTACCTATTTTTTTCTTTTGTTTTAACTTTTCACCCGATGTGACAAACGCCTACTTTCTTGGTTTATAACAATATTACGTTCGCTTCTTTTTTTTTTTGTTTTTTTTTTTTTGTTTTTTTTTTTGAGTCGAGCTAACGTTACCGGAGACGTCATAACACTTTGCTGTGAGATCTTTCTTTTGTTTAACTCTTGTCAGTAAAATTTTAGTTAGTGGTAAAGTACAACATAGTTTTGACAAGTATCTTGTGCTGGTGTTTTAAAGACGGGGTCTGGTGTATTTTATTTTAGATCCACGTAATGTCTACCATCTTTTTTCTTTTGTTTTAAATTTTCTCTAACCTCGTGACAAAACGCCTACTTTTCTGGTTTGTATCGCTGCTTTACATTCGTTTCTTTTTTTCAGTTTGAGGTAAAATACAAATGCTAAAACTCTATTACCTAGTTTTCTTTATTTTCTAACTGGTAACAAAACACCATTTTAAAATTGTAATGCTACAAGCTCTCACATCTTTTTCACGTATTGCTTAACGAAAACACATCTGATAGTTTTGACTCGTTTGGTTGTATCAGATAAATAACCAGTAACCTAGTTTTATTTCATTTGTAACAACTTTAACAACGTTTTTACACTTTTCCAACTACGAAAACGATCATCACATTGTATCCATTGCTGCTATGTGTTTATAATCTGTTTCTTGAAATACACTGTTTATTTAAAACCTTAATAAAATCTTCCCTTGCACCATTTTCATGATTTCGCCCCTTTTCATAGTTTAAAAAAAAAAGCACATAGCTTCCCACAACTTCTCCCCCCCTCCGAAATTCCTCCTTGGTTCATAAGTTCATATTGAGGTCACTGGAGGGTGTACAGGGAGGGGAGGGGGGTGTACAAACAGGTGTCCAGAACAGATGGCTTTTATGACCCTCATCAATCAAATTTTTGGAGACAAGGGGCCCTGGATCCTCTCTCGCAGTCGTTCACAGTGCTGTTCGGTGTGAGCACATAGCAAAACTACATTGTTAACTGAAGATATTACTGACGTAATAATAACAACAAAATGTACTTTGCCTCATTAAGCTTTTTTAAATTGTATTAAAAATAGTCTAATCACAGCGATTTCTGCAAGTTCAAAGGGAACTTCAAAGCCAATGGCAACCCAGTTGAGCATAGGAGTCGCACTTACTTATATGTTCATTGATGACAGGATCTTCCGGGTTCTTGTGGTGAATAGACAGATAATCAGTTAAAGATTACAATGCAGATAAGGAGCTTAAACAAAAATTTGTTTTTGATTGTTTGATACAAGTAGACCATTGAAGTTGTCTATTGACATATGGGGTTATTCATTCCTAGTATTGGTGCCATTTGAGTCCTCATGACATAATGGGGTATATTTTGTGTAAAAATGGGCTTTAGAGTCAACATTTGATGTATTCCAATCTGTCATATCAAGTTAGCTTAATAAGTGTCTAAAATATGTGCATATCATTGATCTCTAAATAGTACCATTGAATGATAAAAGTTTATCTTAAAACTGTTAAAATATGTAAAACTGCTGAAATAACCACAATCTTAACAAGTGCACTGAAATAATATCACACATGCGCATAAATTTGCGTTCCTTTGTATGGCAGATTCCAGGTATGTTCTTTCAGAATCATCACTGGCCGGTAGAAATGAAAGGTTTTCAATTTCTTTACATAGCCTATTTTTCACATATTTTCCTGAAATAGAGGGGACAAAAATGTCTATGCTTTGCAACACAGTGAAGAAAATTATAGTTCTTGCTACTACTCTTGTGCTGTAATGTTTCTTGAGCAGCAAATAAGCATATTAGAATGATTTGGAAGATCATGTGACATGGAAGACCGGAGTAATGATGTAGAGAATTCAACTTTAATCTCAGAAATTAATGATGTTAACATATACTGTAAACAGTAACATTAAACAAAATGTTTTACTGTATTTTATAAAATAAAAGCAGAAGAGGCTTATTTGAACCAAAAAAAATGTCTTAAAACTTTATGATTTAACAATATTTATATGTACTACATTCAAATTTGTATCAACAATGTCACATACAACAAACAAAACTACATTTAAAGGGATAGTCCACACAAAAAGCAACACAGTTTAAGATATTTTAGATTTAGTCTGAGAGCTCTCAGTCCCTCCATTGAAACTGTGTGTACGGTCTACTGTCCATGTCCAGAAAGGTAAGAAAAACATAATTAAAGCAATCCATGTGACATCAGAGGGTCAGTTAGAATTTTTTGAAGCATTGAAAATACATTTTGGTCCAAAAATAGCAAAAACTACGACTTTATTCAGCATCGTCTTCTTTTCCGTGTCTGTTGTGAGAGAGAGTTCAAAACAAAGCAGTTTGTGATATCTGGTTCGCGAACGAATTATTCAATGTAACCGGATCTTCTTGAACCAGTTCAACCAAATCAAACTGAATCGTTTTAAATGGTTCGCGTCTCCAATACGCATTAATCCACAAATGACTTAACTCGAGAACGAGTCAATCTTTGTTCGTTATCTTGCTCGGCGTTCATCTTTTTTCTCTTCACAGCAGTTCAGTCAGTGTACTTTTTGAGTACATGAATTACTCCGGGATTTTGGTTTGTTTTAACTCAGAGGGAGTGTCAGCCACATTAAAAAGGTAACAGCTTAAGTCATTTGTGGATTAATGCATATTGGAGACGTGAACCGTTTAAAATGATTCAGTTTGATTTGGTCAACTGGTTCAAAAAGATCCGGTTACATCGAATGATTCGTTCGCGAACCGGATATCACAAACTGCTTTGTTTTGAACTCTCTCACAACACGGAAGAGAAGACAATGCTGAACTAGATAGTAAAGTTTGTGGTCAAACTTTAAGTTGGCTTGAAAAAGCCTGGCCAGAAAGTTTTAAATATTTAAAAGTTTGAGAAGTTAAGAAGTTTAAAAAAGAAAGTGATTAACATATTGCTAGCATTAAAAGCAAGTGACTATCATGTCATTAGCATGATTAGCAAGGTATCTAGCATGTCACTAGCATGATAAGCAAGTGACTAGCATATCACTAGCATTATTAGCAATTTATTAACATGTCGTTAGCATGTTTGTAGCATGATTAGCAAGTGACTAGCATGTCGCTATCATGTTACTAGCCTGTTTGTAGCATGATTAACATGTTGCTAACATGTTTCTAGCATGATTAGCATGTCGCTAGCATGTCTCTAGCATGATTAGCATGTTGCTAGCATGTTTCTAGCATTATTAGCATGTTGTTAGTACGTTGTTAACATGTTTATAGCATGATTATCATGCGACTAGCATGCTGCCGGCATGATTAGCATGTTGTTAGCATGTTTCTAGCATGATTAGCATGTTGCTAGCATGATTAGCATGTTGCTAGCATGTTTCTAGTATGTTGCTAGCATGTTTCTAGCATGATTAAAATGTTGCTAGTATGTTCCTAACATGTTTATAGCATGATTAACATGTTGCTAGCCTGTTTCTAGCATGATTAGCATGTTGCTAGTATGTTTCTAACATTATTAGCATGTTGCTAGCATGTCACTAGCATGATTAGCATGTCGCTAGCATGTTACTAGCATGATTAGCATGTTGTTAGCATGCTTCTATCATTATTAGCATGTTGCTAACATGTTGCTAGCATAACTAGCATGTCTCTAGCATGTTGCTAGCATGACTTGCAAGTGACTAGCATGTCATTAACATGATTAGCAAGTGACTAGCATGTTATTACCATGTTGTTAGCATGATTAGTAAAGTGACTAACATGTTTCAATGCTAATCCAGGTAAAACCAGTTGATTCAGATAGAAACCAGCTAAGACCAGTGTGACAGTTGCCAAAACTACTTTAAAACCATGTTAAAAGCATGTTTCTAACCTGATTATCAAGTTACTAACATGTTGTTAACATGTTTCTATGATAATCTAGCTAAAACCAGTTGATTCAGTAAAGAAAACCAGCTAAAACCAGCTAAGGCCAGTGTGACAGTGGCAAAAACCACTTTAAACCATGTTAGAAGTATGTTTCTAGTCTAATTAGCAAGTTACTAGCATGTTGTTAACATTTTTCTATTCTAATCCAGCTAAAACCAATTGATTCAGTAAAGAAAACCAGCTAAAACCAGCTAAGACCACCTAAGGCCAATGTGACAGTGGCCAAAACCACTTT